>NW_015150793.1:841790-870548 GCF_000732505.1 Cyprinodon variegatus
AGACAGACAGACAGACAGACAGACAGACAGACAGACAGACCCTTAATCTATTAGGTGTCTGAGTACCCTTCATTGACTCCATCATGGTGTTAACTAAAGCAGCCTGGGCATCGGTATCAGTAACTGTATCAGAAGTACCAGCAATAACGATAGCAGGAACAATGGCAATAGTAGCAGTATTGTAACAGGCCATGAAGGCAGATCGTTGGGGGGTGAGAGGGACAAACAATTCCAGGAAGATCATAGGGAAAATATAACTTTCCTGGAATTGTGCTGCCGGCATCTGCTTTGTGCTCATATTTGGGCTCCCTTCTCTCGTAGCAAAGCTTAGGGGTGCAGCATAAGAGTCCAAAACTTACCAGTCTTCTCTTGGGCTTGATGAGCGGTCTGTTCTGGCCGTTCATCTTGTGGTACAGTCCACAGGCGTTGCACAGGTAGTGGCCAGTGCCGTCCCGCCGCCACAGAGGGGTGGAGGTGGCGCCACAGTTCACGCACTCTCGACCCTCTGCATATAGTTCAAGAGGAAGACAGGAGGAAAAAATTTATATAATTAAAAAGTTCACCTTCTGTCAGAGGCAAGACATGTGGCAGCTGTCCGGTGCTATCGGGGCAACCGTTCCGCAAAGGATGACCCCAGATGGCACTGTAATACGAAGAGAAAATCTGCCTGGCATTGGGGACAATGTCACCATCAGTGTGCAGGTGTAGCCAAGTGTGAGTGTCTGTCACGGACACAAACACCTCCATGTAAACCGATCCAGAGGCAGCGAGAGCATGTCCAGAGGTGTCCAACAAGAAGAATGAGACACACCATCAAATTAGGACTACATTATTCATCAGCTCAGTGGGTACCCATGAGAGGAAGCATTAGTGTGGGGTGGGGGTATTAAATGTGGCGGGCAGTGTTGCTGGGTTTGATGAAGGCTTGCATGTAATAATGCAGGGTCTCAAACCAGAAATGCTCATTCTTTGTAAGAAAAAAAATCTTTTTTTTTTTTTAAATCTCCCATCCATGCCCTGGTCTCTCCCATACAGGTTTGACTTCAAACAGCCTTTTGCAACACCGCCAATTCACTGCAAGAATCCCTATTTTTCCCCAGAGCACTATCTCATTATTCCTGCTATAAAGCCAGCGACACCCAAAGTCCCACCCTTTGCTCCACAATGGAATCTGACCTGAGTACAAAGCTAGACTGTGCTTTTGAAATGCACCTTTTTTAAACCTCTTTTCTCCTTCCTCTTAAGTGTTTCACAAGTCCAGCACCCACAATGAAGATGCCTCATTAAAACCGTAAATATTCATCAACAATGACTTATGCGTTTTGTTTTATGCAAGGCTTTGTGTTGAAATAAGAAAAAAAAATGGGAAGGATGAAGACTGAGCATAAGAAAATTCAAATGCGAGAAGAGTTTTTGGTTTGAGGGCAGTTCGACAGGAAGCCACAAGACTGCAAGGTGTACTTGCTGACAGCTGAAATGTCATTGTGGCATTTTGTACAACAGTCAATCACCATTACTTTTTACTGGGCAGAAGCTTTGACAGATAAGAGGTCTTTTTTTAATGCCGTACAGCAGATATGTTTGTGTTACTGACTCGGGCACTGCCTGGCCAGCTTGTTTTAAATGTCACAGTATAACATTTCTCCTGCCACAACAGCTTATATTCCCTCCGATTATCGGGCGGCCAGCATTTTCCCAGGTGTAGTTTAAAGAGAGATGACAGCGGTGATAATTGCACAACTGCATCTGGAACAATTTGTTAACGGTAGAGACACACCGATCTGCCAATTTTATTTTAGATCTGACTTGCTGATTCTGATGTTGAGTAAATCTGTTTTATTTTTGTTTTTCAAGAACCATAGAATATAAAAACATGTCCTGCAGGTTCTTTGAAAAAGGAAATATGTTGGGTTCAAATTAAATTCCCAGAAATTGGAAGATTATTTCTGTTTTTGCAACAAATAATATTTCCCAAACATTCCTTATTGTTATTAAGCTACAATTAACTATCAAAATATGGAGTTTTGGTTGAAAAATAAAACACAGAGATACATTGAAGTGCTTAGGTTTATGCACTGCATGATTAGCACTCAAAATTATAATTTGTCTTGCTGAAATCCTAATTCCTGGTAATTAAGTGGTGCAAAGTGCATGTTCTTTGTTTATGAGTTCATGAACTGAAAATATGAGTTCCTAGTTTTGAATGATTTAATGAATAGAATAAAAAATAAATACTTAAAACACCAAACATA
Source organism: Cyprinodon variegatus (assembly GCF_000732505.1). NCBI lineage: Eukaryota > Metazoa > Chordata > Actinopteri > Cyprinodontiformes > Cyprinodontidae > Cyprinodon > Cyprinodon variegatus. The sequence continues at coordinate 844,043 of NW_015150793.1, forward strand.
GTCAATCAAGAGTAATTTGACCATCATGCGGTTAAATTATGTGTTTAAGGACCAACAAAAATTGATTTCTTGGCTTTGTTATTTAGTTATTTTAATTTGGCAGATATGGAAATATGTGTTTAATGTACTTTTTAAGGTTTGAATCACCTCACTTTACCCTCCATTAAGGAACATTTTAGTATTTTATTTATAGAAAGAGAAACTGGGAACTGTCTAAAACTGAGTCAGAGCGCCTAACATCACAGAAATACACAAATATACAAAACAAAAGAAAGACTGAACAGAGTTTTGATGCATTTAATGACTTGGGAAATAATTGTAGATTTTTAGAATAAAAAAATGCCAACCCTGGTCTGTTGCTGAAAGGCTGGTGTATAGTGAAAAGTCTGCTAATGTTTTTTTTTTTTTTTTCATCTGTTAATTCAAAGGACAACAAATTAAACAATGCTGGGAAATTACTGACTCATTAAAAGACTTTTTTTTCAAGCATTAGTTTTCACTTGGCCGCCCATTAGTGGAGAGAATGCAGGATTATGTCTTATTTTTTTCCCCTAATGGCTCCTAAGCATGCATGTTTTTTTGTTTTTGTTTTTTTAACATTTTATTAAAAGAAAAAAAAAGAGCTGATGATTACTCAATCATCTGCAAAATGCATTGTCATCTACAGAGAGACTGACTGGGCCAAGGCCATGCTTAAAAACACAAACAGCACGACTCTGTCGCCTGGGCTTTGTTAGGACTGCAGAGAGCGGTGGGGGGGAGGAGGTCGTGATTTGTTCACTTTGGAGGTATACAGGATATAGCAGGAGCCAGGGCGTCGTGACTGTTTTATTTTCGAAGAGCAGTAAAGGCCATATTCAAAAGCAAAAAAAAAAAAACTAGTCTGTGGCACGAAAGAGAAGAAGTAATTAGGCGGTTTGCGGTAAAGGGGTAAACTAAAGAGCCGGATGAGTCGCTGCAAAGGGGTGTAAAAGCTTCTTTAGTTTCGTCTAATAATTGCACAATGCCTTTTTTCCATTTAAAAGGCCTAAACACAGATGCATACAACGAATAATCCATTAATTCATAAATTACCCTTTTTTTAAAATCTTAAATCATTGTGAATGCTTTGATGTCTCTCATTCTGAGATGGATTGCTGCTTGAAGCAGATTAAAGTTGCAAAAAGTGAAACAGAACAAAGATAAGAGGTGTCAGAGAGGAAATGTTGCTGATAAGTCCGGGATTTCCACCAGAACAGCAAACAAACGTATAAATTACATCAAATTGGATTTTTAAATCCTAGTTTCAGCTCAAACTAAATATGCAAATACCCTCAAGGCGATTGCATACATAATTATATTAGCAGCTTGACAACAGAGACAAATGTTATATTTTTAATGTGCTCAATAAAACATGTATGTGCTGAGAAATGGGTACTATAAAGCCTGCTGAGTATAGATATCAGCTGTTTTAATTAGATTAATGATCTGATAAAATTGTGGGATGATAAAAAAAAAAAATAAAAAAAAAAGATAAGAGACTCACCTGAGCTCGATCTAGCTTTGCTTTTGCATTTAGGCGTAAAGCTGGAGGAGGAGCCGCCAAGCAGGCTGCCCGGGTGGAACAGACTGCCGCTGTAGTCGTGAGGTGCAGGGAGGGAGTAGGCCGGGTAGGTCGGGATGGGGTGATGAGTGGCAGCCTGGCCATTCATGGAGGCCAGACCGCCGCGGAGAGGGCTGCAGCTCTCCATCTTCATCCCATCCGTCAGCGGCACCTGGTACTTGATCGAGTCCTTCTCCTCCATCCTGTTGGAGGTGGATGTGGGAGAAGTGGGACCCGGGTCCGGGGATACGTCTTTCGGAGGTGTCGGGGGGAAGCTGTAGAGGTGCGGACTGGAGTGGGACGCCGGGGTGAGGGAGGACACGGAGGCAGTGCCGGCGCTGCTGCTGCACGGGTAGCCGGAGCCGGCTGGATGGAGGCCGGGTTTGCTAAAATGGCTGACCGCCCATGCGTTATGGTGGTGCGCCGCGGACAGGGCGGCTTTCCCGGGGTCCAGCCAGGGGATCCCGGGGCTGTGGATTAGGTGTGGCCGGCAAACCTGGTTCCCAGTTAAGCGAGCTATAATGAAGATCATTTCAAATTAATTCATCTTATTATCATCACATTTTAGCAGACCATTTTCCAACAAATTAAAGAATATGAAGATCTAACCTGTAGAAGTGACAAAATGACTCAAATTCGACATTTAGTTCCAGGCGTAAATAAAACCTTTAAGTTGGTTTTAAATTGTATATCGAAATGTTATACAAAATTTGTTAATTTAAAATCACAACATCCCCATTGTTATTAAAATAACAAAGCCCTTATTGCAGATATAAGCGGCTACAGGTCTGGGAGAAAAAAAAAAAAAAGAGGTTTGATATCTTCCTCGTCGCAGCAGCTCTCGGACTAAAGATTGTTATTAGTAATTTTGCGGTTTTTATTTTATATCCGGGAAGTGCCCCTCTCTCTCTGCAGAATCCCTGCCCCAACACGGAGGGGTTAAGTGACATACTTCCCTTTCCTTTCGCTGTCATTTGCTAGAAATCCCTTTTATGTTGGTGAATTGGCCCATAAGGAGGAGCATTTCTCATAGACTTCATTTTTATTATTATATTTTGTTATCATCTAAAAAAAAATCTAAGCATGACTATTATTTGATATTTTTGAATAAATTTTATAGACATAAACAGGCAACTTTGTTTACAATTTGTAAGGAATCCACCATATTAATAGTTCTCATGAAATGTTCATCCTCACCGTGTGCTTGGCTGTATGTGACCCTCGCCCGGGAGTTGGTGTAGTAAGGGTTCCCTTGAGAGTCCAAGTGGTTCAGAAACATGTCAACCTCGTCCTGGGGCAGCAAAGGCGCCATCGGCTCCATGTAGTTGTGGCTCAGGCTGTGGTGGTGTGAGTCCGGGTGCTGGCTGTTCAGCACTGCGTGATGGTGCGCCATCCACCGAGACTGATCCGCCGCTGCGACCTCCATGGCTCGGCTCTGTTTGTCCTCCGAGCACGTCTCCTGTTCAGATCAGTCCTCTTTGCAGTATAGTTCCCAGCTGTATGTTCACTTTAGAAATAGAAATCCTTAAATACCAAGGCGTCCTTTCTTCTCCTCGGTGATACCTGCAAAGGGATGAGAGCAAAGAGTTAACTTCTTTTGCATCTCTCCTGCAAAGCAAAGAGCATCCTTCCGAGTTTTATCTACTAATGACGCGTGAAGTAAATGTTAATTTCTGCAGCTGTAAACAAAGTAAAGTAAGAGCATATGTCTGCAAGACAGCAACACACCCCGGCTCTGCAGGAAAGAAACAAGAGGGAGTTCTCCACCGCCCGGGATAGTAGGTACCTGTTGCAGTTCTGATCAGCTGACGGGACACACACTCACACACACACATGCGCACACACAGCAGCCTGGATGTGTTAAAGCTCTTGATCCGTGCAGTGTTCGGGCTCATTAATGAGATGTGGCGTAGACTGATGCGGCTGGCGCCAGTAAATTCCCATATCAAGCCAGGACGGGGTGGAGCGTCGCTGTGCGCCAATCACGGAGCGCGTCGCCACAATTGGCCCGCTGCATCCTTGCTCTCTTTCTCCTTGCTTTTTAAATTTTTCTATTTCCCCCTCAACCCCCAGCCTAAGCGACTTATCAATCAGCGGAACACTTTATGCTGTCTTTTTTTTCTCTCTGTCTCTGTAGAAGCTGAAATGGAGCGAATATTTTCATAACCAACCCGCCTTCTTTTTAACAGCTTAAAGATAGACATCAAAACGCGGTTGTCCAGTGTTATTTTTAATTCCCCTTCCCCTGCATCTGCGCAACATTACTTTTCAACTGTTTAAAATTCGCATCCTAATGCAAAATGTAATTAAAGCTACTGATTGGGTGTGTTATAAACCTCTTAAAATAACAATAATTATAATAATAAAAAATAACTGTTAATGTTCTTGTAGGCTACTGTTGTCACTTAAATAAACAGCGAATTTAGCACCTTTTAAACAAACAGAAGATGGGCGATTTATGGCCCCCCCTCCATATACACAAACACACTGCCCCACCCTCAAATTGCCCCCATTCATTCAAAGAGGAGAGTCCTAATTGTCTTTAATTACGAGGGAGACATTCCACTTGTGAAAACAGGGACTGAGCGGCCAGACTCTGCATGCGCCTAAACACAAGGCGCCGCGAGGCCGTGGGATGGGTGCGAGGCCTCACCTGTGTCACAACTTCAAATTCATACCAAATTAAAAAAAAAATAATAATAAATTTAAATAAAAGTGAGAGAAAGAGATGAATTTAACTCAGATGATAAATAGGCGCGTTTGGAGAGTGCGCTCCTCTGATTGACATTTAAAAACAGGACGTGGCCTGGAGGTTTTACCGTCCGCCACATAGACGCCTTGCTCTGACGTCAGAAAACCAGCGAGAGAGTAGGTGACGTGAGATTTCAGTTATCTGTGGACATTCTTACAGGTGGTGCATGAGTCCGTTCATTTAACGAAGCGGGGCCATCATTCCCAGCTGAGAGTGCGCTCCTCAGTCAGCAGTCGTTAAATCAGTGGCATGTTGCCAGGGGCTGATGAGCTGGGTCCCTTTGAGCTTGTCAGCTCTTAAAATCAACACATTAGCGAGCCTGAGAGCAGCAGCTGCATCAGAGGAATGAAAACACTTTTAAAAACATATTTTCTTAGTTATCTATTAGTTTTTAAAATCATTAAAATTGTACACGCATCTAAATGTAAATGTTCAAAAGTGGTTTAGTTTTAATCAAATTTTTATTATTATTTTTTTGAGTAAGTTTGATACTATTGAAAATATTTTAAAGGAAACCAGACACCCAGACAGGGACTGATATAGAAGGAAGTTGGGCCAGGGTTATAGTATCAGTTTTGGTGCCCTGCCTTAAATTACAAAGGATATGTTCTACACTGGAAAAACTATCAAGAAATAAGTAAAAATGTCTTAAATGCATTTACCCTTCATTTGAGACGGTAAATGAGTTTGCCAATGGAATTAGTATTTTTACTCTTAAAATAAGATAATTGGATAATATGCGCTTGAAATAAGACAATTCAATTGTGTTTTCTTATTTTAAGTGTAAATTGTCTTGTTCCATTAGCAAAATGTCTGTCTTACCTCCTTAATCCCAGAACAAAAGCACTTATTTTAAGAAAAAGTGACTCATCTAGATTTCCATTTTTTCCAGTGTAACCTTAGGAATATTAACCATAAAAGTGTAATTTTTAAGTATACCATCTATAATTTATGCTCTTTCACAGTCTGCCTATTAAATTTAACATGTACAAAATTATTTAAAATTAATTTAAAACTAGAACATTCTTTAGTTCACTAGTATAATCATTTAATTCAGCAAAATGATAAAAGTGATCAAATTGCAGCTATAGATATTTTAAATGGTATGTTTACGGGAATGTTTGCAGGCTTTCAGAATGAAATTGGGGTGTTGAAAGAATATTCAACACTGAAAGCATGAATGCACATTTGTGTCCAGCAAGCAAGTTGTAGCTGTGTTGCTGCTAGACTAGTTATAGCCTGCTAACAAATTGAGAGTAGTTGCTTCAGCATCTTGTACAAGCGTGTTACACTAACTGTACTGTTAAATAATTTAATCACCAACTAATTCCTATAAGTGTTTTTCGTTTTAAGGTGGGGACAATTGGCGGCCTAGAACCTCAGAATCCAGAGGTTCTGAGTTCAAGCCCCACTCCCACAGACGCCACTCTGGGTCCCTGAGCAAAGACACTTAACCCCACACTGCTCCCCGGGCGGAGCACCATGGCCGCCCACTCCCCAAGGAGATAGGTTAAATGCAGATAGTGAATTTTGATGCTCTGTACTTGTGACAGTGTAAGACAATAAAACTGTGGAAAAAATAAAAATGAGAAACATGACTGGAATAAATACAAGACGTGACAAAATCAGTTAAGCTCAGTGAAAAAAAACAATTTGCAAACTTCCATATCAAGTAAACGCAACAGCCTGCAGCATAGTAAACTAGAGAAACTTGCATTCCTGAGGGGGATAAAAGAGCTGAATTTGGCAGGTGAGGGGTAAGATCGTTCTCATACCCCTGTATGCTTTCCTGTAACAGAATGTTTTTAATTACTCTCATCAGTAAAGCACTAATTACAGGAATTTAATGTCGCTGACTAATCTCTGAACCTCAGGGATCTAATGGCTCGTTCTGTGTGAGGCTGAACCCTGATGCCGTTGATCTTGTGGTTTTGCAGTGAAAGGACACTTTATATGCACATTGTAAGGTGTCACTAAGCCAAGTGGTCAACCTGTGTTGTCTGGGCAGCATTAAGCATTGCTGGGCCCAGACTTGGTGGAGTTGCTGGCTGCAGTATACCCATTGTTATTTGTATGTCTGCCAAATGGATTACTCAGCAGGAATTAGCTCTCTGTAATTTATACCTTCATTAATCCCATTTGTATCTCTGCTTGAACAAAAGATGCGAGAGTGACGGAGGAGAGGGTGTGATGCGGGGGTGCTGCTCTTGCTTTCTCTGTCTCTCAAGGACACAGTATCATTGTCTCATCCAAGGATGGTGCCCTATCCTGGAGGACACATCCTACTCATAACATCTTTTGCACAAACGGTGGTCTGCAGCACCTGCAGCACCATGTAGCATCAGAGGCTAATGAACGACAAGATTATCATTCCGATCCATGCTGTTATTAAATGGGATAGGCTTTATCTACCTGTTTGTTCCCATTGAGCACGGTCATCCATCACTATCCGTTGAGGAGGTGTGTGACTGCAGTGCCCTGCTCTGCTGGTTGCTTGGAGGTTTGTGTGTATCTGCAAGTTTTTGGTTATTTTGTTTTTTTGTGAAGAGCCACAGTGAGGCTTGTGAAGATAAACAGAGCCAAAGAGAAGAGAATGATACAACCCAGCTGAAGCATTATTGTCTCCTTTACTCACGGCTAATTAGATTAGGCAGTGCACTGGGGAGGGCTTTATGGACACAAGCACCCAGACACAAGACCATAAAACTGTTGTGAGAAGGGCCTGGATGCAGCTTGGAGGGCACCACTCACTCCTTATTTAAGAATGAGCAAAAACAATAAAGACAACTGAAGTTAAAGGAAAGGACGTGGAGGGTAAAATGCTCTGTTCTGCAAGGCGCCTCTACACATACCAGCTCCCAAACAGTGATGCTATACAAAGTATGAGATGCTGCTTTACTAATCAATCATTAAATCAGCAATGCCCCCAGAAACTTTTCTTCTAACTTGTCATGTTATGATTGTTATTATACTCTTGCTTTGTGGAGAATATATAGAAAATACTTTAACGCAGGGATTTTTCTCTCCTTACATAGACCTATTATGAAATAATATAGGGGGAGTGTTGGCCTAGTGGTTAGAGCAGTGCGCTTGTGCTCTGAGAAGGTTGCAAGTACCCGGTTTGACCACAGCTTCCACTCCCGGTCCCTGAGCAAGACCCTTAACCCCACACTACTCCTGTGTGCCATCCCAAAGGGGATGGGTTAAATGCAGAGGAACATTTCTCCAAAGTAAGGTCAATAAAGCTGAAGTATTATTAGCTTTATTAGAATTTTGTTTATATGGTAGAATACAATGGCATTCTTAAGATGTATAACACCTAACATTCTGCAACTTTGTCTTTTCTCACATATATTAACTCAGACAAAATATCCTGCATATAAAACTCTCCAGTAGATCAGTATGCAAACCCCCTCACCCCATCTCCCCAATCACACACACACCCACACCCCCTGGTGGCGCCATTGCATGTTGCTTTGATAACAGACCCAAATCAGACAGGTATTTAAATGGATCTTAACAAGGTGACAGCGTACATGTGTGCGCGCTGCAGCTCTTTGCTCCATGCATGCCTGCAGACCCCCAGCCCGCCCCTGCCTAGGCTCCACCATTGTGCGGGTGTGATTGCTCTGTCTGCTGATGAAAGAGGATCGCCGCAGTCATTATGTGTTTCAAATGCGTGACAATTGAATACTTTTGTCATCGCTAATACAAAGCTGATGACACACTAACTGGACCATTTCGAGATCGAGGGGGTTTATTTCAGGAGCGGAGCACCTTTTCCCTCCCGCAGGCGACGCGGGGCGAGACGCATTAAAACTCCTCATTGGCTCTTTCTAGGAGAATACAGCAAAATGTTAGAAAAGCGAACCCTTTTCATTGTTATTCTGACTACCTAAATTTAAGATTTTAAGTGCATAAATATTTTTTTCTCATTTCATTTATTTTTATTTGTTATAATATTATCAACACCGAAAGAAACAACAAAAATGCAACCCCCCTTTCATAAATTATTTTATCAATTTAACTGTCAGTAAGAGTAAAAAGATTTGTGACATTATTTGAAAAAGCAACCCTCCAGCATAAATCTTTACAGCTCATAAAAATGCCAGTGTTTCTAAATGTTGTGTTTTTGCCACCTGTATAAATGGTTCTCCACAAACTATTTATTGTGTCATTAATTATTAAAAACATATATTTTGTAATGCATCAGTGTTAAAAATTGAGCTCTTACCTTTTTAACTTTGCCGAGAAACGTAAGGCTGCTGTTTGGAGTCACTGCGCATCCAGTCAAACCTGGTCCCTTTGATCCGCTGCTCTCCAAAAATAATAATAACGCATAATTTTCAATCAAAAAAATGTGTCCAAACCCATTAAAGGAATTTAATAAGGTAGCCTATATAAGTCTCCAAAATAGGCTATACAATAAGATCCGCCGACTCTGAGCACTGCCTTGCCTGCTGCGCACAGACTCTGCCTCCTGTCTGCACTGTGCAGCTCTCTGCTTACGAGCTCAGAAACTTGTGTGGCTGGATGAGAGAGAGGCTATGGGCACATAACCCGACGTAGTGGCACGTCAGCCAGCGGCTTGTCTTCCGGGTCCTGGTTAAATACAGCAACTGGCAGAGATGGCAATACTTAATCCAAGGAGGTGATCCAACAGTTGCATCATTTCACAGTGGAGCGAAAAAAGATCCTTTTGAGTCATTTTGTTTTACATGCACCTTTTTAATCAGATGAAGGCACGTTTAAGATCCGTGTTACTATCTTTATTGTGCCAAATTGCCATAATATTATATAGGCCTATATATATATATATATATAAAAAAAAAGTCAGAATACAGGTAAGAAAATAAGTGCAACAATTCAACTCTTCTTATTTCAGCATTGTAAGCAGATGTATCACAGTTTTAATCCTTAAATGAACGTGTGCAAAAGAATCAACACTTGTTGGTATTTTAACATTCGTACAGGTCTCTAGCAGTGATGCTCAGCAAGTAAATACGATTAATTAGAAATATTATGACAGTTCTATCCCATTTATATTGCAACACATAAACATATCAGTCTTACTATTTATCATGGAGCACATGATGAATGGTAACAACTGTTCACTTAGTAACAATTTCAGTTAAATTTTAATCAAAATGTTAAATATGGAATTTTTTGTAGTGAAAATAAGACAGTTATATTTATTTTTATATTTTAGGGTAACTCTTTCTTACCCAGGCCTGTTATAGACAATCTCACTTCAAAATGACCTCAACCTAAAGGAAACTGGGCAGCCACTCAAAAACCATAATGGCTGTGCAGCTATTATGTGATGCATAATTATCCAGCGCTTTTTAGAATAACAATTCTTATTGCAGCTATATTTAAAAAAAAAAAAAAAGATTTTAAATGAATGTACCAACATAAATTTCCTGGCTTATTAGGCTCCCAAGTTAGCTTTGTGTTCATAATGAAAAAGGAACTTTTCAAGACCTTAAATATAAGTCAGTACATTTTTATTTTATTCATTCATATCAGTTCACAATTTGCTTCAGATATTATTGATTATGCAACGATACCTTAGTGATTTTGGTAGAAATTGGTTCAATCAACCGATCTTTTCATTGGATGTGATGCCCAGCAGAAAACTCTAAGAATAAGATAGGCCTATGGGTTGAGTTAAGAACAGAAATATCTATTTAGTTTAAAAGCAGAACAATCATAAGATTTGAGCTTAAGAAAATTTAGATCATTTTGTGACCAGCTTTAGCTAAATGGTAAAGTGGCCTATTGTTAATAAAGCATGTGTTTACTGTAAAATTATTTTTAATAAAGTTTTGTCTGAACAACAGACTAATTCCCTTAGACATTGGAGGACAGTTCGTAATGTTGTGTAAAAATACTTAAGCTAAATTAAGATAAACTCTAACAGTTTGTTGTATCAGTGTATAGTTTCCAATTTATTTGATCTTTTATTTCAAATGTGATGATGACCCAAAATGAGAGAATTCTGTCAACCCCCTGCGCCTTGATTAACTTTCTTAGATTTGGCTCTTTATGTGTCTCATCTGCTCCCCCCACCCCACCCACTTTGTTAAATGCATAAGGAAAAAAGACGCCTTTCTCCCTCCCCTTTTCTCCTTTTTGCTGCTTTATCCCCCCACACAGCAGCAGAGCACCAGCAAACTTTATAAAACATGCAAAGCTTCTAAAATCCACGGCACGCGACTTGGGCTCGTGCGCGACGCCGCAGCCGGGCAGGTGCAAGAGCCGCAAGGACCTCTGCTACAGGGGCCTGGTGCTCCCCAGAGTCCACAAGCACACAAAAAGGAGAAAGATTAAAAATAAAAAAAGAAAGGAAGAAAAGTGATACCAAACCTTTAAATCCGGTATATCAAAATACGTTACACATTTACAGAATTTTGTTAACCAGAATAATTTAGAATTCAAATCATAATGTAGTTAACTCTTTAATCTATATAGATATGTTAGATTTTTGTCTGTTTATGTTGACCTCATGTCAAATATGTCTCAGATTTGTGTTTATTTATTTATTTTTCTTCCCCAAAATGAATCTAATTATCTTAGAAGCATCATTTCAAGTTAGGTGTTATGCCTCTAAAATCAAAACATTAATTAGACTCTTACTAGATTAGAAAGAATAACTGCGGGCTCTCTGGGGTCTGAGTTCTTTTTTCTTTGTGTGTGTGTTGGGGGGGTGGGCAGTCTAAATGAATTACATTTTAAATAAATCCTTAATATAACATTCAAATATCAGCAACCAAACCAGCATTATTATTATTATTATTATATTTTGTAAATCTCTAGCCTACTTGTTGTATTTTTTGTTTTGTTTTTCTTGCGTGGTCTCCTGTAGTGTGCAGCATGCGCGCACAGTGATTTTTATATTATATGCACACCGCATTACAGATGGCGAGGCCCTTCTCCTTCTGATTATTACCAGGGGTAATATTTCATCGGCACCGCGCAATCTTTGTTCTCCGTGAAGATAATAAATGGCCTAATCGTTATCAGCAAACTGCTGGGGGTGTCAGCGCCGACCGAGGCTGGAAGCAGGGTCCAAAGTGCTGCTGAATAAATTGGTGTTCCTTATCTCTCCTTCCCAGATTATCGCCGCCTTTTCAAACTCGCACAACAAATACATTCAATGCATCTAATGCATCATTTGTGGATGGGAGGGGGGGTAGATGCCGTAGGTTGATACAGACAGACAGGCGTACAGGGAAGAGACATATTTACACGTTTTTACACCAATAGGCTCTATTTGGGGAGGCATTGGAAGCTTATTGGCCAAACATGCAATGTTTACCATGTTTCATTTTAATATGAAGCATATCGGTCTGATTGATCTAATTTAGGTTAGATGTAGGCCTTTGATTTTTTTAGATCACCCTGTGAGTCTCTTTATTTAATGTTTGACAAAATGTTGGTCTGTGACAATTCAAAAACTTTTCATTTATCTAACAGGAAAGAATAAAAGATGAAGTCATAATTTCCTAAGTGATTCCGCCCTAATAAACACATCTAATTATGATAGATACACCTCTGCTACAGGATTAAGGCGTTATTAACATTTTTTTTTTTTTTTTTTATCAACAGAGCGAGTGGTTATGCCTTTTTTTCGTACAGATTGTATCAATTATAAAAACTACTGTGGCATTTTGTTGAACCAATTTTAGCTTCAATTTAAATCATGTTAAATATTTTAAAGGTGGAATTAATATCAGCAGAGCGAGTTTTCTTTTTTATGGCAGAAAACGACAACGCTGGGAACCTTTACAGAATTAAAAACCTTAAAAATAAGAAAGTGGAGTAAATAAAAAGGGAATCTTTATGTGGTACATTAATATGTGGCGTTTTTAGGGGGGAAAAAGGAAAATAAAAGAAAGAAAATATTTTTTTCTAACAGACCAACGGGCTTCTCTTTAATACCGCCACATCTCCACCGGCCCCGGTGCTCCGATGGTCTCCTAGGCAACCGAGATAACGGGCCTGCAGTTTTTCCATATCAGAGTCTATTATAGCTCCGGATTAGCTCTCTTTCCGAAAAGGTCATACGCAAAGTCACAAAACCTGCTCTTTTTTCTCTGTCATGTGAGGCCCCCGGTGTCAGGGCACATTCATAAGCATACGGACACCATTTTCATTTTATGCCATTAGACTAATGGCGCTGCAGATTAACTTGCACCAACACAAAGTACACATATAGATGAGGAGACTGCACAACTCGGAAAAAGCAGGAATCTTTGGGACTGGGGATGTCTCGTTGCTGGAGACAGAGATGTGCTGTGAGGTAGCGCCCCCTGGTGAGCAATAGAAGTACTTCAGTAGTGCGAGCTCCAGTTTCTTGGATTCCTTCAACCTATTGGACTTTTTTCTTGTGTGTTTTTTTTCTGCTGAGTTATAGATAGAAAATAACAGCTATTCTCTTGAATATTAAAGGTTCCCTGATTTGTCTCATCATTCAGCTCTAGTTCTCAGTAGTTTTGGAGACAGTAGTTTATTGCAGTGACAAGGGGGAAAAAAAGTAAAACCTAATTTTTTTGTGCAGACATTAGTTTAGACTTGTGTTACTCAACAGGGGTGTAGCCAGAACATTTTTATAAGGGTGGCCACGCAACAGCAGTGTCAAAAGTAAACACATTTGTTACTGAAGTAGAAGTATAGATACTGCAGTTTAAAAACACAATGGTAAAAGTTGAAGTATCAACTTGACTTATTTACTCAAGTAAAATGGTAAATGGCATGTACTTCAAGTCTCCTGACTCATTCAAGTCAGGAGACTTGAATGACCCATTCACACACACACACTCACTCACGGTGGCAAGCTACATTGTAGCCACAGCTGCCCTGGGGCTCACTGACAGAAGCTGGGCTGCCGTACACTGGCGCCACCAGGCCCTCTGACCACCATCAGTAGACAATGCAGGTGAAGTGTCTTGCCCAAGGACACAACGACACTGAAAGTCGGAGTCGGGGCTTGAACCGTCAACCCTTCAATTTCAGGGCAAACTCCTACATCCAACGCCAACCTTCCCTGGCATGGCATAGACAATTCACGTTTACAGTTTGAAGAACACCTGCTTGCTTCTGATGATTTCCTTTAGCTAACCAATGAGTGTTATATGACTCATCCAATCACACTAGTCTTCACTAGATGTGGGTGGCGCCAATGATCTGCATTGGATGGCGCACATGACGGAAACCAAATATATATATACCCATTAAATCGAAGCCAAGAGTAAAGAGTAACGCTTGTTTTAAAAATGTAAGAAATAGAAAGTACAGATACTTCTGTGAAAACGTAATGAGTAGAAGTCAGAAGTAGGAAGAAAAATAAGTAATGGAGTAAAGTATAGATACCTAAAAAGTGTACTTAAGTACAGTAACAAAGTATTTGTACTTCGTTACTGGACACCTCTGCCAGGCATTAACCATCGCACACTGAGGGGTGGCCGAAAGCGGATCGGCACCAGAACCTCACAGTCAACCTACACTGTTCCAACAGGAAAATAAACGGGCACAACATCCATATTTTCTAAATAAAGACAAACTATACATTCCCACACACTGGGCTAACAAATAGACGCATATATCTAAACATCCGTGATTTCTAAAAGGTATAGTGGATAAAATTCTTTGAGGTTTTAGTTCTGGGGTGAACATCTTTCCCATTGTCATTACTTACCTACTTTTATCAATAATCATTCTGCATAAAATTTATATTTACAAGTACTAATATCTACATACATTGATTATTGAGTTTTTATTAAAATAGTTACTTACCTATGATTTCACTGAAGACTCCTTGATGACTTGCAGTGATGCATAATTTCTTCTTTACCCCATAAAAAACAAAATCTAATTCTGAAAAGATCATGAATTCTGTATTTAACATCTTTAATGTTAGTATATTGATGTGCATAATCAACCACAGTGTTTTTAATGTCAAGTAATTGTTAATATATGAAAAATCAAAATGTATTGAATATTCCACTTGTAGAGTATTACTTCTGCCACTTTCCAAATTAGAGGGAAAAAATGGTAGGAATGATTGGCTAAGGATGGCCATGGCAACATCTGGCCCCCCCATCTAGCTCCGCCCCTGCTAGTCAAACCAACGTAGTTTAAAATCTTGAAGAGAAAGAAAAGGGATAATTTGTTTTGAAAGTAGCAATTTTAAACCTGCAATTCTTAAAGTTTAAGAATATTTTAATCTATGGTAATTTAAGTCTTTTAGACCAGCTTTGAACATAGAGCGGGACATTTTTTATTTTAAAGTAGCCCAGGCTGGAAGCTTATGGCTGCCCGTTTTGACATTTATTAGCTTGACTGAATATGTAATCCAGATGTCTCAAATGCATTTCTTCCTAGTCAAAATGAACACTTCAGATATCTAAAATAACATTCTTCCTATCTAAAATAAACATTTTAGATGTCTGAAATGTAATTCTTACAAGTACATATGACGTCACGTTTCCCATTCATGTGTATTGGGCTTTTACTTGCAGATATCTAAAATAATATTCTTTCTATCTAAAATAAACTTTCTTCCTATCTAAAAATGAATCCTGATGAGGATGAATTCTAATTTCAGATCTCCATAATAGAATTACTGCTAGTCATAATTACTATTTCTATATGAGTTTATATTTCTAGATGTGTTTTTATATTTTAGATGTCAAGAATTGTATTTCTGGATATCTAGAATATTATATTCATTTTTGATATCTGAAATAGTAAATATGACTAGCAGTAACTCAATTATTTAGATGTGAAATTAGAGTTCATCCTTGTCAGAATTCAGTTTTTTTATAGAAAGATTGTTTATTATAAATAGGAAGAATGTTATTTTAGGTATCTGAAATGTTCATTTTGACTAAGAAGAAATACCTTTGAGACATCTGAAATATATATTCAGTCAAGCTAATAAATATCAAAAGGGCCAGTTAAATTTGTAAAGATTTCTAGGTATTTGAAAGTTTATTCTTACTAGTATAATTATATTTTTGGAATCCTGAAATTTGATTTGTGCTGGCAAAAAATTGAAATCTAAATTTTTTTCTTAGAATAAGTGCATTGTCCTTGAACTGAGGAGGTAAGTTAGACACTTTGCCAGTGGAACAAAATAATTTACCTTAAAAATAAGGGGAAAATGCATATCAAGTGCATATTATGTAATTTTCTTATTCTAATAGTAAAACTACTAATTCCATCTGCAAATTATCTTATTTACCTACTCAAATTAGGGTAAACACAATCACTTCAAGAAATTTTTACTTATTTCTAGATCGTTTTTGCAGTGTATATGTACATTTCTGGCTAGTAGGAATGTATTTTTGACCAGGAAGAATCTTATTTTAGAGATCAACAACTGGAACAATAGAGAGGACAGCGCTTCTAATAAATGTCAAACGGCCTGCCATAGCGGGCTTGTAGACATGTTAGATTGGATGGAAATAATGAAGCTCAAGTTTGAAGTCTTGTTACAGATTTGGAATAGATTTTAGATCTGAAAAATGAATAAGTTGTTGCACAGTTCCGGCTGTATATTTGGGTTTGTTGTCTTGCTAAAAAATAATCAAGTCTTTTGCATACTCAAAAAGAAGTTCTTCCAGTTTTGCTCTCTCATTTCTTTATTCACTCAGACCAGTCTGCCTGTCCCTGCTAAATTGTACATAGTCTCACAGCACTATGCTGTCACTATCGCTGTAAGATAATCTTTCCTCCACATATAGATTTTGCATGGTAAACAAAAATGTTTGACTAATTTCAAATTATATTTCTCCTACAAGGATTTTTGTTTGCAATACAAGATTTATGGCATTCTTTTAACAGTAACTTTTGTCTTACTACTCCCAGACTTATTGTCCTGTCAACAAAGTGGTGCATTTCTGCAGATCTTTACTGTGCTTATAAAAGCTCTTAAATTATACCTAAGGAACCCTATGTTTTTTATACCAGCCTTTTGTAAATAATGAATTCTGAGACTTCCTAGGATGTATTTTCTTCATCCTACTTGACCTCTGTTAGATCAGCCATCCATTGGTTATGCACAGAGATTTCTAAAACTCTTCTACTGCGGACCTGTTCCTCTCACTTTTTGTTCTGTATTATGGCATGTATTACTATTAAATTGGCCACATGTGGTTCAAAATGAAAGCACTGACTTTTAGCTTTTTTCAACAAAATTCCTTCTGAACAGAAATAAAAAGTAACCTAGAATGGCTAGAGCTATGGGAATAATTTATAGCTATGCCAGCAAATAAAAGAAAATATTAATGGGAGATGAAATACATTTTTAATCACTGAAAACTCAAGTAATACTTCTGTCACCCAACTCAGTGCTGCTAGACAAGTACTGAGAAGTATTGAGATCCCACATAGACAATGGATAGGTGGAATAAATCAGAACAGCCCATGTTTATTCCCATTAAAAGGTCTAAAATCACACCCAGTTTTATTATTAAGCATTTGAAGAGGTCTCAGGATTAGCAGGCATCCAATACCCCTAATATCTCAAAAGGCGACCTATAACAGGCTCTTCTTGCTATGACATGGGAATTCAAGGCTTATAAGTTTAAAATTCAATATGTGATGTTTAACAAAAAAGATGCCTGATCAATTAGAAAAACACTAATTCCACACAAAAGTTTAGCAGACAGAATGTAGACAAATAGCAGGACTTCTTGAGTAATGTTTTATTTTTTGGAGGGTTTAGTCTAGAGCTTAATTATTTAGATGAATAAAACAGGGAGCATGTTAGGCATAAACCAAATAAGGCATACTGAAAAATATCCTTAAACAAATGGAAATGTATAGGGCTATAAATGTCATGGATCGGGGATGCTGCACAGCAGCAAGACCCGGCTAGCTTGCCACTATAGAATCTATCATGCATTCTACCTTGTTAATAATGAAGAAGAACTGGAGCTTACAACACTACAATGACTAACAACATACAAGTAAATCAGCCAAGGTTTGGCAGTTTAGAAGTGGGGCAAACTGCACAAACGCAGTGTCAGGGGGTAGTAGATGGAAGCAAGAAGCGTCTCTCTAAAGCAATAATAGTTAAAGGGAAGAAGACACTGACAATTCCATCTTGATTTCTTCCAAAAGCTGAATTGGCCGAAGGATTTTGTGAATCTGTTCTACAGGACTGAAAATCTCATCTGAACTGTGTAACAAAGAACTGGAATAGTTGTCAAAAGGGAGGGAGAGTAGTGCACAGTTGGAATGTTCCAGCTGGGATTCCCGGTGACTGGACAGGAAGTTTGAGAAGTTCTGACAGGAAACTTGCTCTAATGGAGTGCCAGCACTGGGTGGAGGGGTGGCGGGAGAAAGGGAGAGAGGTTTCCTGTACCCCCCCACCCCAAAAACACAAACGAAGGCATACACACACTTCATGCTCGCCCCCCAACATGAACATGGTAGTGTGCCGCTTGCAGCAGGGTTGCAAACACATCTCATCAGGAATGCTATTAGTGGACGGTGGTTAGCCAAGAGAGTAAATCATGTACATCGGGTAGGATTGTGTCACAGGATGCAGATGTCACCACATGAAGTGAAACTTCCTGCCCATCAAAGTAGTCAGGGCCTGTTTAATGGACTCACCATCTGCAGCCCGCAACAGAAAGTGGCTAAGGCTTCATGGAAATACGGCCTGAAAGTCTAAGAGGGGGAGATGGTTGAGGGAAAGAGGAAAAGGCAAGTGATGGGGTAGTGGGTATTGTAGGCAGAGATGTGATGGAGAGATATGTGGATTGCAGGAAGAAAAATCTCGTTGTCTCTCCTGAGCTGAGTGGACAAAGTTTCCTATCAGCTCTGGAGTAGGGGAAATTGGCTGCCCTGGAAAAGAGAGGGCCACTCTCGCAGCCAATGGGAAGTGCCCCTGTCACTCTAATCAGCTCTGATAGAGAAAGTAGGAAGTGAGCATGAGAATGTGTCTGCTTTAACAGAGAGGAGCCTTGTTTCAACTGTCTTTGTGTGATCCAAGATGATACAAATACTGGAGTGGCGTTAGACCTTCATCTGCAGCTTATCCTCTGCACTGGAGGACGTGCATTAGCCACTTAGTGCGTGTTTTGGCAAAACATGCTCTGAGAGGCATGACCATCAATGCTTTGATGGAGCGCCATGTGGCAGAGATCAGTGGGTCTTAGTGGGAGCTGTGGACAGTTGTACAGAAGGGCAGCTAGGGGAGAGGATTAATGTCTCATCAATACAAATCCAGACAGAGAGAGTGGTTGACATAAGTATGCACATTGATAGAGACACTGGCTTTGAGGTGAAAGTGCATGGAATATCCACATAGGAGGAAAAGAGACTTGTGGTTCACCCATCTTTCTTTTTGACCTCCCCACCCCCACATGCCCACCTACTCGATGCCAAACAAGAATGCGTCTCTCTGCACCCACAAACCCAATCCTCCGTTTGAAGTCCCATCTCCACCTCTGTGCTCACCGGGGCTGTCCTTTCCCCTTCCTCTTGCCTGTCGGACTGTCTCATCTGTCAGCCCCCGCTCCTCCCCTCCTCCTGCAGCTGTTCCAAGGGCCACAGACGCCTTCATTGTCCTACTCTTCCTCGCCCTCGCGCTTCTGCACCCGGCCGCATCACACCTGCCACCTGCACAAGACCGCCAAGCCACAGAGGCTTTCATCCACCCCTCAGACTCGCCCTTGAGATCCTCTCACCCCCCTTGTCCAGGCACCCTGTCACTAAGGAATGGCCGGTTGCAGAAGGCCCTGGAGGGGTTGGGACACACAGGGCTGCTGTTGTGAAGGTGTGTGTTTGAACATAGCCAGAGGGAATCGGTGCAGGTGAGGAGTTTTATTGTCTTCAGATATACTTTGGATTTCTTCTTTTCCATGAGATACATTTGTGGTGGAGGGGCATGATTGGGAATAAATGAATTATGTTATGAAGAATGCAGACCTAAGACTTGGTGCATAATAACATGCTGACAGTAAGGGTGGTGGCTCTGTCTTAGTGATTTATGAGAGTGTGCTGTGAAGGGTCTTCTGAGCAGGATATTGTTCCCTGACTGGTGACTTCTGCCTCTTTCTTTGTGTGTATCTGTGTGTGACTGTGTGTGTCTGCTACAGAGCAAGAAAGATTAAGAGGAAGAGCGTCGCAGGTGAGCCCTGAATGTAATCAATCACTGCTGCGTCACTGGGCTCAGAACTTATAGGGTGCACATTGACCTGATGTCTAGTTTTAACTCTGCCATATTTCCTTTTCATTTTGGATATTAAGGATTTGCGGCCAATAAAGACTCAACGCAGTCTGCATCTACACCATTTTATCAGGAGAGGAAGATAATAATCGAGCCCGTGCCTGAGGGGGATGAGGAGTAGCTCAACCACATGGCCCAACCAGTCCAACACGCCCTGTGGAAACCCCAGCATCCACCTCAAGACTCGCACACACGCTCGGTTTGCCACATCAGGATACAGTGCTGCACACAAATTCCGGTTTAAACTGTATTCTGCTCAGTTTCCAGCAACAGATAAACCGCAGCGCCTGTGAGACCGGTAATCATATCCTGGGCTAGAACTGAAAGGACTGCAAGGCCTCCAATCAGCCACAACATGACAGTGGCCTGACAGGGATGCAGGAGCCATCTGAGATGGCTTCAGCTAAATAACACAACCCTGAGGGACCCCACATTTAGCTGTGCTTCTTTATGGAGCGGGTACAGTGGTTTGGAAAAATATTTAAACTCTTTGTCTTTTATTCTCCCCCATATACCAAAAAAAGAAATCCTAAATGACCATTTGTTCTCAGAATTCACCTAATTTGTGAAAATAATGTAATTATAGGTAAATTAATATTAGTATTATGATGGTGAGAATGTTTAAGAGAAGTTTAAAGCAGGGTTTGTTTGTAAAAAATTATCTGCCAAGATTTAAATATCTTACAGAGCTCAAGCCATCTGAAAATGAAAGTGAATATAGCACAACTGCAAACAAACCCACACTTTACCATCCATGAAAAAACAGACAAGAGCTCTGTGGTAACTGTAGAGGAGTTGTACAGATCGACCACTAAGGTAGTAAAATCTGTTGCTAGAACCACTTAAAGTCATCCTCTACTCTAAATTAGTCTTTAAAAGTTTATGGAAAGCAGGAATCCATCATGGGACCCAAAAGAGTTTGCCACAAGGTATGTAAGGAAAGAGGGCGCTACAGTCGGATGAGACCAGACTTGAACTTTTAAAGAAAGCTTAATATTGCAAACAATCTATGATTTTTCATCACCCTGAAAATAACACTACCCTTGTGAATATTGTTGTATTAGCTTGAGGTTGTGGGGATGTTTTTTTTTTTCTTCAGCAGGGACAGTTATGCATGGATACGTTGATGCAAAGATAGCCAGAACTGAATACAGGGTTTTTCTTGAAGCAGAAGCGTTCGTCATCAGGGTAGAGGTCTGACTTTAAAAGGTTGACCAAAACTGCAATAGAATAGTTTTCATCCATTTTCGTTCCTTTATCCGTAAGTAAGAAACGTCAAAGTTTCACTGTTTAGACATAATTGTAATCGATCCGTGGCAAGAGTTGACCATCGATTTGCAGACTCCCTCTATGCAGTCATACTAAGGTATTTTTTCCCACAGGTGTAAAAGAACCCCCAAACATATGCTGCTGTAACTGTAGCAAAAGGTGGTTCTCAAAAGCATTAAACCCCTTTAGTTTCCCTTTAGTTTGGCCATACTCTTTCCATTTTCTAATGTTATTTTGGGAAGTCATCCCACATGTAGTACTTTCTTGTGTTTGGCTTATGCAAGGGAGATTTGTGAAGTTTAAAGACCACTGGTACTTTGTAATTTAATTTATAATTGATTATGGACCAGAAATACTTTGGTGAATCTGGTCCTGTGCATGTGAGGATCTTGTGTGCTTGCATCAATCTTTCTGTGCGTCTGTGAATTTTGTCCTTTGTGTGTGTGGATTTTTTTGTGCTTGTGTGAATGGTGCTGTGCATGTGTGGATCTTGTCTTGTGCATGTATGAATCACATATGTGTATTTGTGAGAATTGAGACTGATCAAACTCCATACAACCCAACCACACACACACACCCACTCCTCCTTCCTTCACCCTCTCTCTGCCTCCCTCCAGCAGCTTCAGCGTGTGCTCCCTTGAGCTGTGGAACTCCAGTTGCGCTAATGATTGTCTCATAAAAGGAAGCTTTTAGGAGTTAGTTCAAAATACGAAAAGAAAGAGGGAGAAGGAGAAAGATCTTGCCACCAATAAAGGCAGCTTCTCCAAGTAGCTAAATGACGGCAGGTAAATTAACTATAGTAGCCTGAGCTTCTGTGTGCAGGCTGGTACATATGACAAAGACTTAGATTTAGACAACTTTTATTGTCATTTATTATACACGGAGTGTATGCAAAATGAGATTTAATTTTGTATAGCTCTCATGACATTTCCCATTTCTTAAAGTCTAGCAGTGATCAAATGTAAACAGTGTGGGAGACAAAAACATGGTTCAAAATAATGCATTGATATGGAAATTAATAGCATTAAATATATATGTGGTGCAAATATGCAGTGTTTTGGTTTGGTGTTGTCAGTTTGATGGAGAGTGTGTGACATGATTTAGAGTTTTCTCAACAGTTCAGCTGTCTTATGGGAGTGAAGAAGAAACTGTTCTAGAATCTGCTGGACCTGCATCGGATGCTTCGAAGCCTCTTCCCAGAGGGCAGCAGGGAGAACAGTCATCGTTGATGTTACGGGCTCGGGACATGTAGCACTGGGATGAAATGTCTTTAATGGAGGGAAGAGGAGCCCTGATGATCTTCCCTACTGTTCTCACTACTCTCCTCACCTTCTTCCAGTCTGCAGCACTGCCTCCACAGCACACAGTGAGACACCTGGTCAGAAAGCTCTATGTGGTGCTTCTGTAGAAGGTGGTGAGGATGGGTGGGGACAGGTGGGCTCTGCTCATCCTTTGCAGGAAGTACATGCGCTTTTGTGCCCTTTTGCCAAGTGAGGTGTTGTTTACAGTCCAGGTGAGGGTGGCTGTTATGTGCACCCCCAGGAATTTAGTGCTGTTGACCACCTCTAGAGCTGAGCTGTTGATGAGCAGTGGAGCATGTTTTGACTGATTTTTCCTGAAGTCAACGTCAATCTCCTTTGTTTTCTCCACATTCAGGATCAGGATCAGGCTGTTGTCTTATTAAAGGTGGCTTAAAAACGTAGGTTACTGTAGTCTTGCAATTGTGCACTAAGTAAGGGCACACATTATTAAAATATAATGGATCATGTACTTAAAATATAATGGAGCATGCCAAAAAGTATGAAGAAAGTTGTTTGTGTTCTTTTTTAACAGGCAATTAACAAATTAACTAGACCCTGAATCATTAAATAGATCAAATTTAGGAGTGATGGATGAAATATAGGGGGAATTTTCTGCTCGAGAAATAGCATAATTTATATAATTGTTTGGTTCCTGATTGTTTTTTTTTTCTTCTTCTGATTTTTAATTTTGAATCATTGACAATTGTTACATATATTATTTTAAGTCCAATAAAGCATCTTTAATAACTTCTGAGAAGTCTCTAGAGAGATTTAATTTTCCTCTTTAACTTAATTTTATAATATAAGGAGGAGGCTTTAATTATATTTTTAAAAAGTGTTCTTTAAGTATAATTTACAAGGCAGAGTTTAGTGTCCAGTAATAGATTTAGTGTCCAATCCATTAACTTATAGTTTGAATAAAATGTCATATGCTTATATGTGGTTTACTGCTTTAGATTTGAAACCATATAGGTCCACCTTTAAACCATACAAGTTCAACCTTTCATTTGTTTTGTTATGTGGTATTGCTGTGATATATGTAACTTATAAGCCTGGAAATATGTCTGAAATGTATCAGTTATTTCCACATAGGACCATAACGCATTTCATAATGTATTTCATCCTTCTGATACTGATCAGAATGTATTTAAGACTGCTATATTTAACAATGTTCATGTTGTTCAGATGTGATGATGGAGGTAAGTGATAAACAGGGAAAGGCAACAGGTTGGTCTATACCGAGTGGAATTGTAGGAAGAGCCATTAAATGCCAAATTAAGCCTCAATATTTGCTATTTGGAAAACAGCAAAATGTGTCATCTAATAATGCTTGTTTGACAATATTACTTAGTGGTGAAGAACAGACAGAAAGATGTTAGTTGGGGGGTTGTCTGTGTACCCCTCAGAAAGTATGTAGTTGATCCCCTGATAAAATTATATAAAACACTGATCTAGCCTCAAACCGGAACTGTCGCTAGCAATGGAAGTCAAAATTTGATCATCTTATTGCACCTTGCAATTGGTTGCAATTGGCAAGAGTTTATTTTACAGTTCTTAAGCACCTTTCACTTAAAATGGATAATAGAGCAGAGAGGTCGTAAAATTCCCCTTATATAATCAAATCCAAAACTTGAAAGTTACGTCGTTATACTTCAAGTGAAATTAAACACAGTTGTGCCAATAAAGACCATGATGAAGCCTTATGGGCTACGTGACAAACTCTGGAGACTGGAGAGGTCCAGACAGAGTTTGTGAGTTAAAATTATTTGTTTATCAATTTTTGCTAGTTTTAAGTGTAATGGTTTCTGTCAAATACGTTGCTGGGTCTAACATATTTGCTTTTAAATGGATGTTTAAGGTCTTTAGTCCATATGTATTTTTATGCCTTGCGGTATTTAGCTCTCATGTTGACTCTAGCTAGCTAATTCAACCTGTGAGAAACCCACTGTTGACATCTTTGTGCCCTTTGCAGGCAAAGCCAGGTCTCTCACAGTATAGATCAGGTGTTTATATTAATAGCAATCCCTGGTGGTTGTGTTTTTATATTGCATCGCTAGTAGTCTGCTTGATGCTAAACTGGTACTTACCAATTATGCATTACACTCAATACAAGGAATCAGAGTAAGTTCAGAACAAAACCAACAAAGAAAAAAAGTTACAATAATAATACCAGATATATATTTCTTTATTAATATGGATGCCGTACAATAATGCAAAGGTAGCAAATCGCCTGTTGTGAGAGTTGCATAAAAACACATATTGATGAAAGTAAAAAGAGAAATGAGTGTCAGTGCGAATTACCAGGGTTTGGTTATCTGATGGGGAGTTCATCGATGTTGGGTTTTTTTTAATTTTCCCCATTGAGAGACAACAAATGTCATCTTTTCAACATTTTTCAGTAGTTGGAAAATGCTGTTGGTACTGGGCCACTGCCATCCAAGTATTTTTGACTTTGTTTAAACCACCTGCAGAGAGCAGAATAGCAATATTCAATATATGATACCATTTTTATGGTAGATAGTTACTAAGCTATTTGATAATGTATAAGTACAGCTAAGGTTTAAATTATTACCCCCTCCCCTATGACCAATAGTTGTTTGTTTTTCTCCAAAATTTCTGAAACAGATCAAGAAATTCTTAACCAAGACTATCCAAACATTGCATTTTACTTTGGTGCTTGGATTAAGTTAGTTTCCACCTGAAAACACAATTATTTCCAAATATCCCCAAACTAGCAGGGTCAAAATTACCAGCCCCCTTAAAAAGTGAAATTTTTTACTGAGCCAAAGCACAAAAATCTTTTGTCCAGTCAGGTTCTTTGACTGTGAAATGATCCCAGCTTGTAAATAATCAGTATGATGGTGGTCCTAAGGGTTTAAGACATCAAACCAGTCATGCTTGAGAAAGAATAATACCAAAAACAAAATAATTCAGTTGGGTCACGAAGCAGGAGAAGGATATACACAGTTATCACAGCTTCTCCTAGTGTCAAGAAGCTGAATATCACAATAACTTCAATGAGAGCCACACTGTCCTCAAAAAATCTAGCAGGGAAAGGAAGTTAAAGACTTTGGAAATAAAACTGGTAAGATATATGTTTAAAGAGCCTAGATTTTGCAAAACTCTAGTGAATGACAGTCAGGAACTTTAGTGTCAAAAAGACTAGTGTTTCTCTAGAGGCCTAAAAAAAGGACATCTTCAAGACAGGCTACAAACTGGATCCAGATTATGCATAGGAGTGTTCTTTGGTCGGGTGACACCAAATGAAAGCTTTTTTTGCCAAAGAGATGAGATGCGCAAATGTCAGGACAAAGAAGGGAGAGGTGCATTATAACCCAAAGAACACCATTCCCACAGTAGAACATGGTGGGGGAAGCATCATGCTGTGGAGATGTTTCATTTCCTCAGGCACCGGGAATCTCATTTATGTCACAGTATTCCTTAAGAAAGATAGATTTTAAATATTCTGAAAGAAGTTTTCGGTTTTCAGCTGCTTTTAATGAAGTTTACAGAAAAAATACTGGAGAATGTGTTTAAAAGATAGACCAACTGCCCTATGCTGCAAACGAGAGGGAGATGGCGTAGGAGAAGATTGCTGCTTGAGTTAATGTGTAAGTTATGTAGTTTGGTATGGCAGGACAATTTGACATTTATTAAAAGCGCTCTCCTCATTGTTGTAATTTTTTAAATTATATTTTTGCCAGCAGAAAGGGAATTTAAGAATATAAAAAAAAAATTATATCATAAGTTAAATTTTCTTAAATATGTGAACACATTTTAAGTGGCTGTCTCCACATTTATAAGCTTAAATGAATTTGTATTTAGTATATGTGAAATAAAAGTTTTGCTTGTCAAAATAATACACATTTTGACCAATAACAATAGAATCTGAAATTCCTGTTTTAAAGAAAGTTTATTGAATATGAACTATGTAATGTTTGAAACGGTTAATGTCGCTGCTAAAGATGCAATCAGCATCTCAGATCATCTTGAGCAGTAATATGTGTTGAGGTAATGTAATGCACATAATATATTTCTGTAGTTGACGTTAGGCCTAACCATTACATTAACATTAATACTATGGAAGGATTTTCACCTTCATGTGCTCCAGAGAGGTGTTTTATTTTATGTGTGTGTAGCCCAGCGCACCAATAGCCTTTGTGAAATCCTAGATCCACCTGTTCTAAAGCTGTTTTTTATTTTGTGATGTGTAGCCTAATATTTGTTTCCTGCAATATTGTAGACTCCCTTGTTTATGTAGATCTATCTTTTATGGCCACGTAAGGTTATAAAGAGGAGCATCTACTGCCAAATACTACGGAAGAGGATTAGGGCCCCTGAAAAAAAAAAAAAAA
>NW_015150793.1:870927-879776 GCF_000732505.1 Cyprinodon variegatus
ATGGTGCAGAAAATAGTGGCTTTGATCAGATTTTTTTAGCATCTTTTACTGCATATAGGAACACTCCACTAGCCAAAAGAGCCCAAAACAGTCCCTTTATTAAAACGTCACAGCATGTTAGGTTTCAGTCCTGAGTTTTGAGACGCTGCAGTCTGAACTGATAGCATAGAATATCATCCACAGAAAAGGGGGATGCATGCATTTGGAGCCAGTTATATGGCCTGACCTTATGGACACCCTCTTTGCATAAATATCAACCTTCTATCTAATCCCCTTAACACATGCTACCTATTAATATTTATCTATTAAAGGCCTTTCTGTCAAACTTAGAACAACAGCTGTCTTCAAAAACACAAATAGTAACACAGTCCCAAAGTACTTGACTATATAACAATATGTATCAGTGGCATTTTAATGTAGGCTGATTAAGAAAAAGCCACAACACACAGATAAGAAAACAGAATCACTGACAAAACCCTTGATTTTGAACCGCTTGACCGCTGACTGAACAGATAAGGCACCAGGATTATCTAAGTTGGGCTCTTAGCCTGGTCTAGAGCAGGCTAGCTGCACAGAATACATCTCCATGGTAACCCATGTCACTGCTTTTGTGAAACAGTCATGGCTTAATTAAGAGAGCATATTTTGTAAATCCCAGTTTAAACCCTTATCTTGATTTTGTGAAACAGACCTCTGTTGATGAGCTACCTTAAGACGGCTGGAGTAAATTTTATTGACTAGCCAGCACAAAGCCCTGACTTGTATCCCATTAAACATCTGTGGTTTGCACTGAAGACCTGAAAACATGTTATAGAAGATTTGCAAAGGAAGAATTGGCTTAAGTTCTGTGGGGGGTGTTAGTGAAACTTATCACAAACTACCGTATCTGAGTGATAAGCAACTATTAGCATCAAGGTGGCTGATGATTTTGGCCCTACTTATTTATGGTTTATGGTTTAAAGGAAGATAATGTAAAGTCCTAAATAAAACCGAGATTCTGGGCAAAGGTGTGTTCAAACTTTTTTTTAACTGAGCTTGGAACATGTGGAATAATCTAAAATGTGATTGTGGGGTATTTCATTTCAATCTGAACTGTAGCAGTCTCCCCTTTAGTTATCAAGTTAGCTCCATTATTACATAAAAAAAAAAAACATTATTTAAATATAAGTGAGGCATCATACATTATATGTTTGATCTTCCCAAATTCTACTTTTTGACAAAGTAAAGCAACAGAATGTTTGGTCATGTTAATGCATAAAGTCTTTCCTGGTCAGTGAGAAATATGTGTAGGAAAAAAAAGACAAACCTCCAGATAGTTTTTGTAGTCCATATTATTATTGCTTTAGAATCTCCTGCAAACCCACCAAAACTTAGCCCTCTGTTGCTCTTCAGTCTGTTCCTGGTTTGTTCCCAGCCATTTTCCAGCATAACATGTTGCTTTAATACAATTTTCCTTGCAGACATTGTTTTGACTTTGTGTAATTTCAGCCCGTTTTCATTTTGCATCTCATTTACCCTCTCTTTTATGTTTTCTTTTGGTCATTTCATGTTTGCTTGGGTTAATGTGCTTGAGCTGGATCTGTTTATGTATTTTTGCAGGGATTTCAAGTGTCTTTATGCACCATTGTGGTCTTGTTACAGTATTAAGGGTCCCCTTCTGCATCTTAAAGCTGTAAAGGGGCCAATTCACCAAAAAAAAAAAAAAACTGAAATCTAGATAAGTAATTTTTTTCTTAAAATAAGTGCATTTGTTCTTGGATAAAGGAGGTAAGAGAGACACTTTGCCAATGGAAAAGACAATTTACACTTAAAATAAGAAAACACAATTGGATTATCTTATTTCATGTGCATATTATGCAATTATCCTACTTTAAGAGTAAACATACTCATTCCATTGACAAACTCATTTACCTACTCAAATTAAGTGAAATGTGGAGAGATGCATTTCCCTTTCAGACCTGAACTAATCCATCCTACAGAGATCTGATTCTGTCATGGCAGAATAGAGAGCAGACGTGATCTTAGTAGCTTATCAAAGTAGGAGCTTGTCGCGCTCCTAAAAACCTCCACTTATTCCAAAGGCACACACAAAAATGACATTGTGTGACCTTTTGCCACCAAGGGCCAGCACTGACGGACATTGTCTGTGGTTTTCTCCCCGCCGTGTGTTTTCAGAATGATTATTGTATGGTGCACACAATGCGTGAGCTCCGTCATTGTGAGAGGAGCCCGACTGTTATTATGGAGGAGGAAATGACCTGTTGGGACTTTTGATGATCTCAGAGGGAAAGCAATGACCTCTAGCTGACCCTTTTCACACTTGTCCTTAGCCTAAAACTTAACCCAATTGGCTGCAGGTACAAAAACAGTAACCTGACAACAGCCAGATGCATGTCTCGCTCCGCCCAGCTCCACTCACATATGTGAGCGGAGCTAGGCGGAGTGAGACATGCATCTGGCTGTTGTCAGGTTACAAAAACAGAGGTTGGACTTAAAAAGATAAAAAAATAAAAGCTGCAACATGCAGGAAAAAACTATGAAAATATGGAATAATCGTACTATAAGATGCCTTTCTCAGAAAAAAGGAAATGGAAATTTTCCAGGTAGTTTTTAGGTGTTCAAAAGGGCCTTATAAGAGTAAATCTCTGTTCTTGAAGCCAGTATGCCCTCTTGTGGTGAACCAAAGGTACTGTGCTAATAGAGGAAGGAATGAAAAAGACAAAAAGCTAAACCAGAATGAGTTTATCCAAACTTTATTTCCAAATTTAACTGAGATTCACATCAATGCCCCTTTCCCAAAATAACAGTTTCCATGTGTTCTCTTCTACACACTCAAATCTCCTTAAGCCTTTAATCTCAGTCAAAAAAAAAAAAAAAAAAAGAATTGAAAATCATACAAAATGTAGAAAATATGAGTTGGATGTTGACTGTCAAAAACAATGCTGGCCTTGATGCAGCTTCAGAGCTTTAAATTCAAAATGTCAGTCCGGGGCAAAATGTTGTATTCACCGCATCAGTTTCAGAAAACAGTATGTGTGAGTAAAGATGTGAGACCCATTTTCAAATACAGTCCATTAACCCATGCATGCTTCCCCGCGAATGATATGGAGATGAAATCTGAGGCAAATGAAACCGAGATTAAGGGGTCGTTCAAATAAAGATCAGAAACAAACACGGTTATGTCAGCTGCTCTGCAGCACAGTGACCACAAGTTTATCCCCAGGCACAGAGGTACATGTCCAGATAAACTCATCACTTCCATAAAATGAGATGTTGATAGTCCATGTCTGGATGCAATGATGGTTGAAAAGAAAAAAACATTAAGTGTCACATTTCACATCGGTTTCATAAAAAGCAGGGGTGTCTGTGTGTGCAACGTTTAGAGAGCATCCAGCAGACTGTCAATGCGGTTGATGAGCTCTTGTCTCTTGCCGGTCAGAGTCTTCTCACTCTCAATGTAAGTCTCCTTCTTGACCTTACCGGCAACCAGACGCTCCGCCTCTGAGCAGCAGCGGCACACCAGCTCCTTCACCTGACCGTCCAGCTTCTGGATCTCCCCAACCTGAAATTGAAAAAACAAACTAGTAAGCAAAGCAGCGATCTGGGTTAACTTTCCTTTTAAACGGCAGTTTTAATAATGGTCCCAACCTTTTCAGCCAGGTCGGAGCCCTCCGTCTTGAGGCGGGCCTGCAGAGAGCTGATTTCATTGGTGAGAGTGCGGTGGTCAGCCTCCAAGGTCTTGCGCCCGCTGTTGAGGGCGCCCGTGTCGCGAGACTGTTTATAGCGGTTGACCACCTCATCCATGTGGCGGTACAGACCCAGACGTTTGTTGACCAGAGTGAGCACCTGCTCTGTGATGGAGGCTACCTTCATCCGCACCTCAGCTGCAGGATCCTGAATAAATGCAAGGCCATAAAAATTAGTCCAACAGAAGAGAGGTTTTAGGAAGTAAATGGATCCAAATTTGTCCATCAAACTGCTCCCACTATTTAGTTCCTTTATGAAATGCCAGTATTAGGCCAGGAGTGACTGGACTTTTCTGCAGCTGCATGAAGATTGTGTGACGTCCTGCACCTGCTGCTGCACACTGCCCGTCAGCCGGCTAAAGGAAGGCTGCTAATATTTTGTGTCTTTAAGTAAAACTATTTGTTTACAATATTATTATATTAATATTATACCTTTAGTAGCAAGACCCTGATACGGCTAAAATTATAGAGCACAGTGATAGCAGCATCATGCTCAGAGGATATTGTAACCTTTTACAAACAGTATGAATATGTGATTATTTTTAATGCAGCGAAACTACAGCAACACTATTGGGCTTTCTTTTTAAACAAAATGAAACCACCTTGTGAGAATCCCATTTGGTTCTATGCTTGAATCAAATCGACTCTTGGGAACAAATGGTAAACAAACCAATGGAATTTGACTAACATAACTTCTGATCACTTTAGGCCCATTCATACCTTTGTGATGGCAAAGTCCAGTCGTACATAAATGATCACGGTGAAGAAGAGTATGTAGAAAGCCCCCACAACTAACAGAGGCTCCTGCAGCATCAGGATCTTGTTGAAAGTGTAATGAACCTGCAGATAAAGAAGATTATTTAATTTGATTGATCTACAAACATGTTTAGGAGTAAAAATAACACATAAAATGATTTAACTAAGTAACTTAGTCAATCGTTAACAAGCATCCAACCGTGTTAAAAGGCTTCCTTGTTGCCATTACAGCTAATCTAATAGTGGATTATTTCTTGGATCAATTAAATTAAACAAAGCTGCACCTAAAAAGTCCTCCCCTCCATATCTTTTTACATAACCTGTATTAAAACATAATAAACCATAACAGCGTTACTCATTAAACTCTCTTCCCAAAATCTTACCACAAAGTCCTGAATATGCTGCTCCACCAAGTTGTTCTTTGTAGCGACTAAAACCGGTCGACCAAATGTGTCCAGATACGTGTAGTGCAGCTGGTTCGGCATTCGATCTATTTTGTAAGGTGTGTCCACGTGGATGTTTCTAATGATACACAACATTAAAAACATAAAGACGTCCGAGTCACCACATATCCCTGCCCCCTTAATTAGCTAGTAAGCAGATTTGATTAGGAACACTTACTTTGCACCTTCTGGTAGAATGATTTTCACGGTCATGTAGTCGATGACCTGGTCATCATACACGTGGTCGATGAGTCTCATTTTCAGTGCATACTGATCACCTTGAAAAAACAATCATACTAAAAGTTAGCTTCTCAGTTTTAAGCACTTATATAAGTAATGATTTCCAGAACCAACCGAGGGTGTAGAGGTATTCATAGCTTGGCAGGTTGTAGCCAATGATATAGTGAGTCTTCCAGCCTCCAAAGAGGGGGAAACGTGGTCTGACCTCCACCTCCACAGAGTCATCAAGGATCTGCAGGTGGGAGGTAGAGATGTTGCCGATCTCATCTCTGTAGTAAACATCTTGAGCTGAGGCAGGAAGGATGGTCTGTGGAGGAGGAAAGATGGGAGTCACCATAATACATTAGCATGAATAATCAATTTGAGGATCTACCTTCTAATGATACTATTTTGATAATAATGGTAGCTGTTCTCATTGACAACATAAAACACTTGCAAAGTTGATAGTAAATCCCTACTTTATAAATCTACAAAGTATAAAGATTTCAAATACACTTTACAGAAATAAAAAATTGGCCACATTACTCTGATCTATGCAGCTAGATGCAAAAAAATCGTATTATTTAAACCTTGAAGGATTTGACGGAGGAGATGCCGCTGTCCGACTGACGCTGGTAATCGTAACGTGAGAAGGGACCCTTCAGAATGGCTCCTGTGTGCCTAAGATCGATGGTTTCCTCAACAGCAATGTTTCCCCAGTGAGACACCTCAATGGTGCGAGTGATGCTAGTGATGGTGAGGAAGGGTGTGTTATTTTCGTAATGGATCTTCATTGCATCCTAAGAGATTGGGGGGAAAAAAACACAATTAACCAGCCATTTTGTGGCATCCTTTTATGTTTTTTTTTTTTTTTGGAGCTGACCAAAAGTGGGCAGGACCATACCTCACTGAATGGAGCGACGTCGCGGAATGGCCCGTATTCAATGATCTCATCGGTCTTGCTCGGGTTGCCAAATTTGGTGTAGCTTTCCACAGTCTTGGAGGCCAGACGGACACGTGTGGTCTGGCTGCGGGTGGGATACGGGGAGTACATATAGTGATTGCCTTGAAAGATGACCAGCTGACGCTCTGCCTGGGTGATTTGTGTGGGGAAAGGCCTCAAGACATGGCTAAATGTCATCTCCGTCTTCACTTTCAGCTGAGCCCCAGCAGCCAGAGATGAGGGCAGCATCACTTTGTAGAACTCTCCACTGTTATAAGATAGATGAAGAACATTTTGGATTAGAACCCAGTTCTAAGTTTGAATACACAAATCACGAATCCCAATTTTTAAACTTTTAATTGAGCATTTGGGCTGAATTTTCCTAAAAGAAAGCTGTAGCTCATTGTAAAAACGGATTTTAGTTAATATAGATTTTTCTCTGTCAAATTTTGATATCACATTTCAGCTTTTTAAAAAGAAAAAAAAAAAAGAAGAAAAAGAAGAATTATCTTGATTCTTTAATTTCATCTCAAATCAAGAACATTGAAATGCAAACAAAATGGATGCTTCATCTAGACAAGAACTAAATCAGAATCAGTTTATTGCCAAATAGGTTTGCACTTACAAGGAATTTGAGTTGGTGTTGATTGTGCAGTCAAATTTGATATATATATATATATATATATATATATATATATATATATATATATATATATATATATAGAATATGGAATCTATAGTTATATACAATATTAAACAAAACATGTATATATAGCTATATATACATACAGTACTGTGCGTTAATGTAACGCAAAACAAGACAGCATTTCCAGTGGAACATTAAAGCTAGAATTTAACAATGCATATTTCCTTATAAATGTAAATAAACATCTGATCTGACATTTGAACTTCAATGGAGAACACACTGCTTTTTTAAGGAGATCAAACTTGAGGGTGATCATACCTTTGTCCCTGGATTGTTGTCTGTTGGAGTTCAAGCGTGCCATCTTCCTCTTCATCACCCTTCACCTGGAATACAATAAAAAAAAAAAATATTATATATATATATATATATATATAATATATATTACACATAGGAGAATAGCATCAGGTTAATTTCCTGGTATCATATAAAAAAAAAAAGTCTTGCAAATAATTCACAAATGAAGGGGGCAGAGCTGTGAGAAGTCACACCCGGAAGTGACCTGCCCAGCGCATACGTGTCATTCAGCCAGTGACAGCGCGTGGAGCCCTGCGGAAGTTAAAGGCTAACACTGTTAGCAAATTCATCTCCCATTGATTCTCTGAGGGTGTAGCCAAAACATTATACTCAATAAACTGCTCTAAATGGCATGCATTTGTAAATACACAACTCATAACACTTGCAACTAATATTTTTTTTTTTTTTTTTGGTGAACTGACTTTTGAACTTGCAGAACAATTACCAAATTGGTTTGGCCCCTTTGAGCTTCTTAGCTTTTCTTGCATGCCAGTTATTAAACTATAGGCTACTAGCATGCTTTCAGTCTCCACGCTTATGCATGCAGCTAAAAACCAAGGAATACAACAGTGGGGAGATGTAGAAAGTGTTTTTATCTACACTATCCTTAGTTTTTAAGAGACCAGAAGCTAACGCTAGCTAGCGGGTGACATAATGCGTCTTGGCGCTGTTTCTTTGCTAACGCTGGACTCACCGAAGCTCCGATGTATGCCATGTGAGGCGCCAGTTCTGCATCCACAGCCAATATAAAGCTCTGGACAGAGGACTGTCCTTGGTTGGAAAGCAAGATCTCAGCGGTGATCTTAGCGAGATGAGTGCTCAGGTCTACCGTCCTCTTCACGTCATCGTTCACCAAACCGTCCGCTGAAACCTCAAAACTCAAAGCGAGCACAAACAGCAAGTACGCGGCGAGCAACGGCGACCTTCGAGTCATTGTTAATGGGAAAAATTGAACCTGAATCCTGGGGATAAGGTAGTGAGATTACAGCGGACAACGGAGAGTCGGTGAAGAAAGGCCGCCGCACGGCTCTACATCAGAAAGGATGACGCTACATTCGGTCGGACGTGATGGCGTCACTGCGCACTTATCAGCGTCGTATTAGCAACGAGGGAGCAGTCAAGTTGAAGAAACCTACTACCATTCTCTTAAAGCATAAGTGAAAGACAGTAGGAAATTTTTGTCACCGACAAAAAAAAAAAACAAAAAAAAAAACACAGCTAAATAAAACATAGTGTCCCCAGGATCGAGTACTTCTGTGTTTCCCATGCATTTTGTACGCCGAAATAGCTCAGTTGGGAGAGCGTTAGACTGAAGATCTAAAGGTCCCTGGTTCGATCCCGGGTTTCGGCAGGGAGATGAAAAGCACAATTTTTATTTTCTGAAGTTAGTACATGGTGGCCATTGCCATCTGAGATCTTATCTCTGGGGCTTGTCAATATTTTGGTGGCCAGTTGGGCTTCATCTTTAATGTCGCTGATTTAGTATTGGTTATAAACATGAATGGGACTGCCTCTTCCCTCCCATGTATTTACATGGCGGCAGTTCTGTGTCACAATGTCACTACCCAACCCGTACCGGAAGCATGATCTGTACCATCAGCTCATTTAGACTTAGGCTGTGTTCAAATTTATGGGATGCGTTCTCCCAAAGCTAGATTCGAAGGCACTGAGGTCACAACTTCATCATGGCGCGGCACTGAGGTCTAGTCAGATTCCAAGACTCCTCGCTATGTGGCCTACAG
>NW_015150794.1:0-1750 GCF_000732505.1 Cyprinodon variegatus
GTTTTGCAGTGTGGACCAACGTAGTGGGGGTACATTTTCCCATGAGACTGGGTTGTTCTTGGTTATATTCAGTTCAGCCTGAACATTCAGTGCCAGATCATTATTTGTCTTTCTGTTAGCCTGTCTGTTATTTTTATTTCATGGTTCATGTCCTGGATCCTGGCGGCCAGTGGAAGGAGGGATTTTGTGTCTGTCTCGTCTCCTGATCGTCTACTGTTCCTCCCCCACTGAGTCCTCTGGGTTTATGGCTCTATATGTGGGAAGGTTCAGTTTTTATTCAAGTAAGCCTGGCTCCAGGGAGGAGACCAGTTTAAAGGTCCTGCATCAAGTTCTGGTTCCATGTCCTGTCTCGGCTACCCTCTGCCTCTGAGCCTGCCCGTCTGCACCTGTTCCTGTCTGCTCCTTTCGGACCCTGTCAGACTCTGAACCCGCCTGGGAGCTTGTGGATGCCTGGAAGTCTGGATCCTGCCACCTGTTCTGTTCCTGCCTGACCTGGATCCTGCCTGTTATGTCTGTTCCTGTCTGTTCTGGATCCCTGACCAGGAACGGCTTCCATCATGACCTCTGGGACTGCAGCATTTGGGGATATTCTTGGTCTGGACTGATAAACCAGGTAAGTGACCAACTCAGAAAATCTTCTGTCAGATGATCGTGGTCACTTAACTGTGTTTCTCCCACGACAGAGTGTCTGAGATTGGGCGCTGCATGGCCCCTCTGCCTGCAGTTGCTGCGTGCCTCACATCCTAGCAGCTACCCTTTTAGTTTTGTTTTTCACTAAATAAACGTTTTGAACTTTCCTACTGACTGTCTCTCCTTGAATACTGGGTCCATTTGTCCTCGGTTCATGACAGTTTCATTACTTCCAGACTCTTACTGCATTCCGCGTCTCATTTCAGCCGGTCTGGCAGAAGACCACCATGTTGAGCCTGGTTCTGCCAGAGGTTTCTTCCCAACTGGGAGTTTTTCCTCTCCATTGTCGCTTCATGCCTGCTCATCATGAGTGAAGCTCTAGTATGAGCTCACGCAGTCCACTGGATCTCACCATAAAGCTCAGCATACCGTGTCGCTAACCAGCCATCTACAGACTGACCAACTTCATCTCTCTCCCCTCCACCAAGTTTCAGGCCTGGGGGGGAAACAGCTCTGTTCTTTCCTCCTGTTCATGCATATCTATCAAATTCCGAGCTGTTTCCTACCGATGTCTGAGTGCCAAACACTAAGTAATTGTGTCAATAAATTTCCTCTAATTGTCTTTTCTCTTCTTGTAAGTTTTTTTCAGATTGTACAGTAAAAATGTTACCTTATCTGGGGGAGTGGTTAGGATTATTTTCTATTATTGATGTAAACCCTAATAATACCTGCATACACGTTATATGTTAAGGCTAATGTATTTCCAAGCATTTAATCTAATTAGGACAGTTCTTATGTCAGGATGAAAAGTAATTCTCTTTAATATGTATACAACAAAGATTTAGGAGTGAAATGGAAGTATACAGATGGAGTGAATAATTCTTAACAGTGAACTCTGTTATTGTGCATTAGATTGTCCTTGATCTAAAACCACTCTATATAATGTCAATATGCCTGGCAGTGCCCGTTCTGGAGCTAAGAGGCCTAAAAGTAGACAACTGGAATAGGAAGGTGGTAGAATGGAGCAGGTTGCCGGGTAGAGAACACAAGAGAGGAGAAAAGTTGATGGCTGACCAGGTTCGCTTGCTGATTCATTTGACACAGGTCAGTGAGTTGTTAC
>NW_015150794.1:2726-6012 GCF_000732505.1 Cyprinodon variegatus
TATATAATACAACTCTGCAATTATAAATTACATTGTTATTCTCTGATGACAGAAATATTGGTCACTTTGCCATCAGCTGGCATGTCGGTATCCAAGGGACAACGGTCATCCCAGCAAAGAAAGTTTTGTTTTTAGGAGAACTTGTGTGTTTGTGTGCAAAATAAATTGAAAGGCTATTGAAAGATTTTAATGGCATTTTTATCTGGGGTGTCCTTCATGCCAAGGAACAATCCATAACATTTTGTCAATGTTCCAGATCATAATGCGGATACATGATTTTTTTTTTTTTTTAAAGGTTCTCTAATATTGTGAAATAGGGGTTTTTGGCAGAACAAGCACTTTGCCACTTAACCAGAGGGTGGCAGCAGTGACTATCGACAACCTCAGCATTGGACTGATAAGGTCAGGAGGTATTTTTTTGAAGACAAAACCACAAGAAAATGAACATTTCTGGTTTATTAGCTGGATCAATTTTTACCACAGGTGTTCCTCAAGCCAAGGAACAATTCATCTAAATTTGGTCATGATCCAGATCATCTGTTAGTTTTAGCTATAGGTGTTTTAGCTATAGGTGCAAATCACAATGTATTCTTTTTATTATTCAATTTTTACTTTTGTAATTGACTGCTGGGCCTGGCAGTATAAATCTTATAATAAATCATCTGCCTCTTACCTGTCAGAACAACAAGCCGCTAATGCTGTAAAAATAACAGCACACAATACAAGTATAATTAACTTTGAGCTTTTGGTTTGTTTGCTTTATTCTAATAATTCCTTTATTTATATTATTTTCCCTATTTTCCTGTGTGTTCTTTGAACCCTCTCTCCAAATTCCTTACCCTTCAATCATACACTGTCATTTGTGTGTCCACCATTTAGTTGCATATAAAGGCAATTTTAGCTGCTGAAGATATTTCTGAATGTCCAGTCTATTTCTGTCTGATGATGGTTTAAAATCACTTTCTAAAAACCAGATAAGCCAGACAGGAACTTGGATATGGAAAGTATGAATAATGAAAAAGAAGCAATTACGGGTCACTATGCAATTTACCAACACTTGTGGCTGTTCAGATTGGGACAACATCCATTCATCCATCCATCTTCCTCCGCTTATCCGGGGTCAGGTCGCGGCAGCAGCCCTCTCCCCAGCCACTTCTTCTAGCCCCTCAGGAGGAATACCAAAGCATTCCCAGGAAAGCCAAGAAACATAGCCTCTCCAGCGTATCCTGGGTCTTCCACGGGGCTCCCCCGGTGGGACGTGCCCGGAACACCTCACCAGGGAGGCGTCCAGGAGGCATCATAAACAGATGCCCAAGCCACCTCAACTGGCTCCTCTCGACGTGGAGGAGCAGCGGCTCTCCTCCGAGTCCATCCCGGATGACCGAGCTTCTCACCCTATCTCTAAGGGAGACACCGGTCATACAGGGACCTGACAGGCCGTATCAAAGGGCCCGGCACCCCGTACTCCCGGAGAACCCCCCACAGGGCTCCCCGAGGGACACGGTCGAACACCTTCTCCAAGTCCAAAAAGCACATGGAGACTGGTTGGGCGAACTCGCATGCACCCTCCAGGACCCTGCTGAGGGTATAGAGATGGTCATAAGCGTCGTTAGACCTATTTAAGGGTGGCTTCAGCCACCCTTTCTTTGGCATTAGCCACCCTATAATTATNTCTCAAATGAAAAACAGGAACTTCTGTGGTTCATTCTTGCAAAACATTTGACCGTCTTATTTGACCTGCATACACTATTTCCACTGATGACAGTACCATAGAAAAACAAATGATTTGAAAGCAATATAAAAGATATAAATGAATAAAATGATAAAAACAACAGAAATCATAAAACAACAGAAATCATAATAACTCCGAGACTTCTCTTTTGTGTTGTCTCTTTCACAGGGTGGATTGAAAACTACCCCCATCAAAACTTAGTCTGCTAGAGCATGTCATTCATTGGGCCACCTGGGCCTCAAGAGTCTTTTGGTTCAAAACTGCTGTTGTAACAGAAGGTAACCTGACCTGATGGACTTGTCCTGGCATTGAACTGATTTGCATGCTGGAGAGGATCGATGCTCCAAGTGACAGTTTCTCTTCCAAGATCAGTCACAGGATGGGTCTTGACCAGTTTCTCACATATAGATCCACTCACATAGATTCACACATACACATGCATTCACATACAAGACACGTGCACATGGTTTCAAACACGTAGGACATGCAAAGTCTCTCATGGGAATCCCGTTCTTTTATAGGGTGACATTCAAAGCTGTTGAGCCTTATGAGGGAATTTTAAAGTGTAATTAGTGCCAAGCTGTTTATTCTTAGAAATTAAAGAACTCTTTATCACTTTCAATGAAGATTGTATAAGAGTAAACTAAAAATGCAGGAATAACTATTAATTTCTACTCAGTACATATTTCTTTCATGTGTATAATGACACATTTGTGAAAATCTTCAGTAGTTAAGAGGACTATGAATGTTTTTTCTGTCACTTTAGTGAAATGGTATGGGCTTTAGCAGACAGTGAAAGTGCTGGTGGAACCTTAAAGAGGGCATTAAATAAGCCTGTGCAACTTCAACAAAAATTTGCAGAATCTGAGATTTTTTTCAGCAGTTTTTGGTTTTATTTGATTCATCTTTTGATGACACTTTCCTGAATTAAAAAAAGAAAAAAAACTCCTGGTTACAGGACACTAAAAATGCCTAATGAGAACCTTTTGGCATTGATGAGGTGTTATTACCGTACCCCAGCTTCTTGGAGCACATTAATTTATTCCTGGTAAGCAAATATAATACATCTTAAATCTGTAACACTCATTTTTGGCCCTCGTCCCTAATATGAAGCAAGCAAGAAACTTTTAGAAATAGCATTTCAATGCAAGTAATTGGGTTCATTCTAGTGCAAAACATTAAGCTTGTGACTATTTTAATTTATTTGAAAACAAAATATTTCTTACCTTAATGCTCTATTCCTGTTTCTGGTAGTTTTTTGATACTGCCAGCAGATGGTGCCTCATCTGTTTATGTCTGCTTACTGGGCCTGATGCTGGCTTTCTATCTAGGCTTAGAAAAGAAAACACAGGTGCTTGGTGTGTATAAACTGTAGGCTATTTTTTGGCTATGAAAGGCCTGACTTTAGCTGTGACATCCCCAAACTGTGACTGAGCGACTGGGAAGTTGACACCGATGGTTTATCCATGATGAGAGGTCATATGTAAGACGCCTACAGGTGGGGATGAGAGTAGATGAATTTGACCTTATTAGAGTATAGACTTAGGTAACCTT
>NW_015150794.1:7532-9840 GCF_000732505.1 Cyprinodon variegatus
TGAGATTGGGCGGTGCCCGGCCCCCCTGCCTGCAGTTGCTGCGTGCCTTACATCCTAGCAGCTCTTCTTTTAGTTTTGTTTTTCACTAAATAAACGTTTTGAACTTTCCTACTGACTGTCTCTCCTTGAATACTGGGTCCATTTGTCCTCGGTTCATGACAGTTTCATTACTTCCAGACTCTTACTGCATTCTGCATCTCATTTCAACCAGTCCGGCAGAAGACCACCATGTTGAGTCCGGTTCTGCCAGAGGTTTCTTCCCAACTGAGAGTTTTTCCTCTCCATTGTCGTTTCATGCCTGCTCATCATGAGTGACGCTCTAGTATGAGCTCACGCAGTCCTATGGATCTCACCATACCGTGTCGCTAACCAGCCATCTACAGACTGACCAACTTCATCTATCTCCCCTCCACCAACAGTTTCAGGCCTGGGGGGGGGAAACAGCTCTGTTCTTTACTCCTGTTCATGCATATCTATCAAATTCCGAGCTGTTTCCTACCGAGGTCTGAGTGCCAAACACCAAGTAATTGTGTCAATAAATTTCCTCTAATTGTCTTTTCTCTTCGTGTAAGTTTTTTCAGATTGTACAGTAAAAATGTTACCTTATCTGGGGGAGTCGTTAGGATTATTTTCTATTATTTATAAACCCTAATAATAATAATAATAAATAATAATAATAATAATAATTGCATACACGTTATATGTTAGGGCTAATGTATTTCCAAGCATTTGATCTAATTAGGACAGTTTTTATGTCAGGATGAAAAGTAATTCTCTTTAATATGTATGCAACAAAGATTTAGGAGTGAAATGGAAGTATACAGATGGAGTGAATAATTCTTAACAGTAAACTCTGTTACTCTGCATTAGATTGTCCTTGATCTAAAACCACTCTATATAATCTCAATATGGCTGGCAGTGCCCATTCTCGAGCTAAGATGCCTAAAAGTAGACAACTGGAATAGGAAGGCGGTAGAATGGAGCAGGTTGCCGGGTAGAGAACACAAGAGAGGAGAAAAG
The DNA here is from genome assembly GCF_000732505.1 of Cyprinodon variegatus. NCBI lineage: Eukaryota > Metazoa > Chordata > Actinopteri > Cyprinodontiformes > Cyprinodontidae > Cyprinodon > Cyprinodon variegatus. The sequence goes on from NW_015150794.1 coordinate 8,553, forward strand.
TTGATGGCTGACCAGGTTCGCTTGCTGATTCATTTGACATGGGTCAGTGAGTTGTTACCACTGCCACTAAAAGCCAATTGTCCACAGATTTAAATGAGTTTTTTGGCCAGTGGGAAAAGAGTATTTGTGACATAAATCTTTGTCATTCTACCTGCTAAGAGCCTAGCTTCTCCTGTTGTAGTTGAAGTGGTCTTCCTTTTCTCTTCTGGCTTACCTTTTGATGCTTCTGGAAACAGCTACTGGTATATAACAATCAAAAATGAGCTGCCAGTGCCTACAGTGGTTTTGCATTTGAGCCCCACTCCCACAGACTGCCACTCTGACTCCCTGAGCAAAAAGCCTTAAGCACCACACTGCTCCAAGGGCGCTGCACAATGGCAGCCCACCGCTTCCAATGGAACGCTTTTTGGAGAGTTTGTTTGTGTATGTGTTTTTCTGTCTGTGTACAGGATAACTTGAAAAGATATGAATGGCTTTTAATGAAATTTACCAGAGGTGTGTCTCGTGCCAAGGAACCGTCCATTCAATTTTGGGTGATAATCCAGATCGTAATCCAGACACAGGATTATTTTTAAAGGATTCTTTAACACTGTGAGATTTTAAGTTAAGGAGCAAACAAACATTGACCCTCCCAAACCTGAGGGTGGCAGCAGTGATTATTTATAGCTTTAGCATTGGATTGCAAAAGTCATAATCAAGACATGTGAGTTTTAGCTATAGGTGTGGGTTTAGGTTGCAATATGATTTAAAGTTTTCTGCTTTTCAGAGGTCTGCGCTCTCTAAGTGCTTGTCTAGTGATTATTTATTCTGCCATGAGATTTTTTCTTTTGATACTTCTCCAACTGATTTATTATCTCCTCCTTTATTTCACAAATGGCTATAAACACTGTTCATCTGAATGAATTTTGAAAAAATAAAAACTACTGTTACACCAACTTAAAAAAAACATGAATGTTTGCTCTAACACCATGGGCCATCCTGAAGCACTCAAAGATAAAATTATTCTAAATCACTATATGCCTCATACAAGAAGCATTCATGCAAACAAATTCATTCTTAAATCAGTCGAAGGAGTGATTAAGGAAAAAAATGTGGCATTCACCATTTATTTCCTATTTATAATCTTCTCTTAGGTATGAGCCAATTTTGTTAGTACTCCAGACAACCAGCTCTTATCCAGACCTACTTTTTCACTACATTACCACATTTGTTGTTATTTGGAAGCATTTTTCCACTCTATCAGGCTACATCTATGTATATAATGCAACTCTGCAATTATAAATTACAT
>NW_015150794.1:10909-12220 GCF_000732505.1 Cyprinodon variegatus
TCACTTTGCCATCAGCTGGCATGTCGGTATCCAAGGGACAACGGTCATCCCAGCAAAGAAAGTTTTGTTTTTAGGAGAACTTGTGTGTTTGTGTGCAAAATAAATTGAAAGGCTATTGAAAGATTTTAATGTAATTTTTATCTGGGGTGTCCTTCATGCCAAGGAACAATTCATAACATTTTGTTGATGTTCCAGATCATAATGCGGATACATTATTTTTTTTTTTTAAAGGTTCTCTAATATTGTGAAATAGGGGTTTTTGGCAGAACAAGCACTTCCCCACTTAACCAGAGGGTGACAGCAGTGACTATCGACAGCCTCAGCGTTGGACTAATCAGGTCAGGAGGTATTTTTTTGAAGACAAAACCACAAGAAAAGGAACATTTCTGGTTTATTAGCTGGATAAATTTTTACCACAGGTGTTCCTCATGCCAAGGAACAATTCATCTAAATTTGGTCATGATCCAGATCATCTGTTAGTTTTAGCTATAGGTGTTTTAGCTATAGGTGCAAATCACAATGTATTCTTTTTATTATTCAATTTTTACTTTTGTAATTGACTGCTGGGCCTGGCAGTATAAATCTTATAATAAAACATCTGCCTCTTACCTATCAGAACAACGAGCCGCTAATGCTGTAAAAAAAACAGCACACAATACAAGTATCATTAACTTTGAGCCTTTGGTTTGTTTGCTTTATTCTAATAATTCCTTTATTTATATTCTTTCCCCTATTTTCCTGTGTGTTCTTTGAACCCTCTCTCCAAATTCCTTACCCTTCAATCATACACTGTTATTTGTGTGTCCACCATTTAGTTGCATATAAAGGCAATTTTAGCTGCTGAAGATAGTTCTGCAGAGTGTCCAGTCTATTTCTGTCTGATGATGGTTTAAAATCACTTTCTAAAAACCAGATAAGCCAGACAGGAACTCGGATATGGAAAGTATGAATAATGAAAAAGAAGCAATTACGGGTCACTATGCAATTTACCCACACTTGTGGCTGTTCAGATTGGGACAACATCCATTCATCCATCCATCTTCCTCCACTTATCTGGGGTCAGGTCGCGGGAGCAGCCCTCTCCCCAGCTACTTCTTCTAGGCCCTCAGGAGGAATACCAAGGCATTCCCAGGAAAGCAAAGAAACATAGTCTCTCCAGCGTATCCTGGGTCTTCCCCGGGGCTTCCCCCCGGTGGGACGTGCCCGGAACACCTCACCAGGGAGGCGTCCAAGAAGCATCCTAACCAGATGCCCAAGCCACCTCAACTGGCTCCTCTCGACGTGGAGGAGCAGCGGCTCTCCTCCGAGTCC
>NW_015150794.1:12989-15557 GCF_000732505.1 Cyprinodon variegatus
CAGCAGAACAAGGGAGTCCCCAGGAGGGGCAGCCTCCGGTACCCCTCTAAGGATTCGAAGAAGGGCGGGTAATCTGAACTGTTGTGCGGCCGGTAAGCACAGACAACAGTCAGAACCTCTCCCCCCACCCATAGGCGGAGGGAGGCTACCCTCTCATTCACCGGGGTGAACCCCAACGTACAGGTGCCGAGATGGGGGGCAACAAGTATGTCCATCCTGCCCGGCGCCTCTCACCGTGGGCAACTCCAGAGTGGAATTATGTCCAGCCCCTCTCAAGGAGACTGGTTCCAGAACCAGAACGATGCATCGAGGTGAGACCGACTATTTCCTCTCAGCCTCACACACTAGCTCCGGTTCCTTCTCCACCAGCGAGGTGATATTCCACGTCCCAAGAGCCAGCTTCTGCAGCCAAGGATCGGACCGGCAGGGTCCCCTCTCCAGTCAATCACCTGACATGAATCCAATAGAAAATCTATGGAAGAACTTAAGATCAGAGTTTATACAGGAGGCCCACGAAACTTTCAAGATTTGAAGACTGTTTGTCTGGAAGAATGGGCCAAATTCACACGTGAGCAATGCATGCAACTAGTTTCTCATTACAGGAGGCTTGCTAACAAGCTTTTGTTCCAAGTATTAAATACATCTCAGTAAGTGTGTTCAACAATTTATCCCTTTGCCATTCCACAACATTAAACATAACTTAATTTCTGGACATCTATGGTTTGATTTCTTGTATGTGTGGATTGCATGGATTGTTATCCATATCTGGTGAAAATGTCATGTCAATATGACCTCTAGAAATATATTTGCTGAGAAAAATTGTGGCATATTCAATACTTATTTCACCTGCTGTACATTTGCATTTATTACATGGAGTACACCTGAGGAAATGATGTAATGTTGTTCAACTTTTTGAGGCAGGCTGTGCATATGTGGGCATTTAATAGTTTTTAATGGTGAATAGGAATGTCAGGCGGTCCCTATGCTAAATTAATTTGCACAAGGAAGCATATTGCTGCATCATGCTAGCTCCTTCTTTACTGCTGGCACTGTTGGGGCAGCACTTATTTTGGCAACTGCTTGCACTTTTCTGCTGTGGCTTAAGTGTCCTTACAGATTTGAATTATTCAGAATGAGCCTCTGACTGCATGATGAGGATGTAGTTTATCCATTTTATTCAGGTTAGCTGAACCAAGAACATATCTAGATATTTTAAGCCTTCAGTGACTTAAGGCTTAGGTGAAAACATNAGATCAGTTTTTATCCGGTGTTCTGTCAGCTCAGCATACCTCGTCAGGCCATCATATAGTAATATGCATCAAGAGACATCTGATTTGCATATGCATTTGCAAACGCGTATGCTAGTTTGACACTATAAGTATCAGCTCAGCATACCTCGTCAGGCCATCATATAGTAATATGCATCAAGAGACATCTGATTTGCATATGCATTTGCAAACGCGTATGCTAGTTTGACACTATAAGTATCAGCTCAGCATACATTACATTATATAAGGAGAAAAAAAAGGAAAAGAAAAGAAAATAGGTGGCAAAATTATATAGCAATTTCATCATGGATTGAAATATTCCTTCAATCACAACATTGAACAAGATTATTATTACTTTTTTATGGGCCAACTACAACCTTGCTAGTAGACATCTTGCTCACATTTCAATCACTTCAATTAACCAGGAGGTGTGTTTTTTTACCTGTTTTGTAGATGGCTGCAGGTGCAGCTAAACCCTTCTGTAAATACACTTTAAACTACCTCAACACGCGAGTATGTCTTTATTCATGTACAAAGAAACAATTGAATTAATACTTTTTGGTGTTTTTTGAAGGGTATGTATTATTAATTGTATTACTTATATTATATTATTTCCTTAGCACTGCCAGGAAAAAACAGAGACATGCACCTAACTACAGTGAGAAAACCAATACATTGACTGGTGTAACTTTAGAAAAGGGCCAAAGCAGAACAATCTTGGATGTTGTCGTCTCTTACCAACAGATGAAAGAAACTATTAAAAATTAATTAACTTTTTTTTCATTATTATTCACATGGGTATTTAGTCCTACCAAGTAGGCTACTTTTATAACAGAAGATGTCCCTTCATAGAGCATCAAGAAAAGAAAAACGCAAACTCCTTATCTATAAAATTATCTGGATGCTCTGTTAAAGCAGTCAAACATCATGTCACACATCTTAAGTAGATGATTTTCTTTCCCATTGTGACTAATTAGAGAATTTTGACTTTAGTTTTTACATTTGATTTGGCAGAACTTCAAGAAATGCAAAAAAAAGAAAATATTATAGACACAGAAACAGATACAGAACAGATGTGAACTGCATAAGTGTCAGAAACAACTCTGAGCATTTGGGACCACTCACGCTATTCAAGGATGAAGAGGTGTTTTACATCTTATGCTGTTTTTTCTTCCTCTGACAAACCAAGTCCTGCTAGATGCTCCACCTTTAAGAGGCGTTGACAAGACCAGAGCAGGTTGTTATTGGAAGGTGTAAGGTACTTCTCTTTTGTGTTGACTCTTTCACAGGCTGTGGTAAC
>NW_015150794.1:17142-19530 GCF_000732505.1 Cyprinodon variegatus
ACTGTGACTGAGCGACTGGGAACTTTGGATGGATGGTTTGTCTATGATGAGAGGTCATATTTAAGACACCTAAAGGGTGGGAATGAGAGTAGATGAATTTGACCTTATTAGAGTATAGACTTAGGTAACCTAGTCTAATGTAAATTAAAATAATGTGTGCTTAGGAAACTAAAAAAGTCTTTATCTAATTAGATGAAACCCAAATGACAAATGCTGAAACTGTGGTCTTGAGTGAATTTGGTCTGTAAAGTTTGGATTCTGATCACTTCTGATCCCTGATTTATTTTGATTTTACATCTTTTTGTTTGTAAATTGCATGATTCTATGTTATTAAGATATTTTTGACACAGTACTGAAGGTTTTTCCTTCCATTTTGATATCCTGGTGATCAGCATACATTAAAAATGTTTCTGGCGTTTTAAGGTAAACGGAGCCTAGGCTGAAGTTCAACTGAAGAAACGGATCGCTCGCCTACATCCACCTACGACACAGCCAATCAGCTTTGAACCACACCTCCACAAAAGCCAATTGGCATCCAAAGTTCATCTTAAAAGACCTCCGATCCCGAGCTTGTCTTCTACCTAGTGCGCAGGCGGTGGTTGCGCTGTGTGACTTCATTCAGATGACCCCGTTTCAACCCACCTCCAGCCCCTCCTCCACCATCGTAGCTAAAACTTCATCAGTTTCATTACTCCCAGATTCTTACTGCATTCCGCATCTCATTTCAACCAGTCCGGCAGAAGACCACCATGTTGAGCCTGGTTCTGCCAGAGGTTTCTTCCCAACTGGGAGTTTTTCCTCTCCATTGTTGCTTCATGCCTGCTCATCATGAGTGAAGCTCTAGTATGAGCTCACACAGTCCACTGGATCTCACCATAAAGCTCAGCATACCGTCTCGCTAACCAGCCATCTACAGACTGACCAACTTCATCTATCTCCCCTCCACCAACAGTGTCAGGCCTGGAGGGAAACAGCTCTGTTCTTTACTCCTTTTCACGATAGCTATGAAATTCAGAGCTTTTTCCTGCCGAGGTCTGAGTGCCAAAGACCAAGTAATTGTGTCAATAAATTTCCTCTAATTGTCTTTTCTCTTCATGTGAGTTTTTTTCAGATTGAACAGTAAAATTGTTACCTTATCTGGGGATTATTTTCTTTTATTTATGTAAACCCTAATAATACCTGCATACATGTTATATGTTAAGGCTAATGTGTTCCCAAGCATTTAATCTAATTAAGACAGTTCTTACATCAGGATAAAAAGTAATTCTCTTTAATATGTATGCAACAAAGATTTAGGAGTGAAATGGAAGTATACAGACGGAGTGAATAATTCTTAACAGTGAACTCTGTTACTGTGCATTAGATTGTCCTTGATCTAAAACCACTCTATATAATGTCAATATGGCTGGCAGTGCCCGTTCTGGAGCTAAGAGGGCTAAAAGTAGACAACTGGAATAGGAAGGCGGTAGAATGGAGCAGGTTGCTGGGTAGAGAACACAAGAGAGGAGAAAAGTTGATGGCTGACCAGGTTCGCCTGCTGATTCATTTGACATGGGTCAGTGAGTTGTTACCACTGCCTTTAAAAGCCAATTGTCCACAGATTTAAATGAGTTTTTTGGCCAGTGGGAAAAGAGTATTTGTGACATAAATTTTTGTCATTCTACCTGCCAAGAGCCTAGCTTCTCCTGTTGAAGTTGAAGTGGTCTTCCTATTCTTTTCTGGCTTACCATTTGATGCTTCTGGAAACAGCTACTGGTATATAACAATCAGAAATGAGCTGCCAGTGCCTACAGTTGTTAGAATTTGAGCCCCACTCCCACAGACTGCCACTCTGACTCCCTGAGCAAAGAGCCTTGAGCACCACACTGCTCCAAGAGTGTCGCACAATGGCAGCCCACTGCTCCCAATGAAACGCTTTTGGGAGAGTTTGTTTGTGTATGTGTTTTTCTGTCTGTGTACAGGATAACTTGAAAAGATATGAATGGATTTTAATGAAATTTACAAGAGGTGCGTCTCGTGCCAAGGAACCGTCCATTCAATTTTGGGTGATAATCCTGATCATAATCCAGACACAGGATTTTTTTTAAAGGATTCTTTAACATTGTGAGATATTAAGTTAAGGAGCAAACAAACACTGACCCTCCCAAAGCTGAGGGTGGCAGCAGGGATTATTAATAGCTTTAGTATTGGATTGCAAAAGTCATAATTAAGACATGTGAGTTTTAGCTATAGGTGTGGGTTTAGGTTGCAATATGATTTAAAGTTTTCAGCTTTTTAGAGAGCTCTGCACTCTCTAAGTGCTTTTCTAGTGATTATTTATTCTACCGGGAGATTTTATCTTTTGCTACTTTAACTGATTTATTATCTCCTCCTTTATTTCACAAATGC
>NW_015150794.1:20312-21031 GCF_000732505.1 Cyprinodon variegatus
GAACAATTCATCTAAATTTGGTCATGATCCAGATCATCTGTTAGTTTTAGCTATAGGTGTTTTAGCTATACGTGTAAGTCACAATGTATTCTTTTTATTTATTAATGTTTTACTTCTGTAATTGACTGCTGGGCCTGGCAGTAAAAATCTTATAATAAAACATCTGCCTCTTACCTGTCATCCTACTGTCAGAACAACGAGCCGCTACTGCAGTAAAAATAACAGCACACAATACAAGCATAATTAACTTTGAGCTTTTGGTTTGTTTGCTTTATTCTAATAATTCCTTTATTTATATTCTTTTCCCTATTATCCTGTCTGTTCTTTGAACACTCTCTCCAAATTCCTTATCCTTCAATCATACAGTCATTTGTGTGTCCACCATTTAGTTGCATATAAAAGCAATTTTAGCTGCTGAAGATAGTTCTGCAGAGTGTCCAGTCTATTTCTGTCTGATGATGGTTTAAAATCTCTTTTTAAAAACCAGATAAGCCAGACAGGAACTCGGACATGGAAAGTATGAATAATGAAAAAGAAGCAATTACGTGTCACTATGCAATTTACCCACACTTGTGGCTGTTAAGATTGGAACAACATCCATCCATCCATCCATCCATCTTCCTCCACTTATTCGGGGTCAGGTAGGGGGGGCAGCAGCTTAAGAAGGGAGGCCCAGACTTCCGTCTCCCCAGCCACTTCTTTTAGCCCCTTAGGAGGAA
>NW_015150794.1:23296-25724 GCF_000732505.1 Cyprinodon variegatus
ACCAGGGGACAGCACGGCCCAGGACCGAGACAGGGAGCCAGACCCGAAGCCCTTCTGAAATCCTCTACCCTCTATCACCCCCCCACCACCCCTCCGGAGATCTAATCCCTCCCCTACAATAACATTCAAATTACTCACCACACAAGCGACATAAGACATCCAGGCCGAGATCATTCCTACTCCCCCTCTCTCCCCTTCCCCCACTTACAGAGTGCAAACCCCTGAAGGGGTAAGCATCTGCCATAGCTGTATATATCCATGCCCCCCCAGCCCAACAGGCCCCGAGGCACCCCGGCACACCAGAGGCCGCGGCAGCAGGGGCAAACAGCCGGGCGTACACCGGCCCAGACCCCAAGCAGCACCCCCCACAGAACCTGAACCCGCGAAACCCCACCGGGGCCCCCGACCGAGGGCAACGCGCCCCAGGGATCCCAGACCCCCGGACCCATCCTGGGCCCACCCAGCAGTAGGGCCGGGCAATGCCCAAAAACCCACGGCGCCGGCACCAACACCCCCACCCCGACACCGGCCCCTGAACGACCCCCCCGATGCGGTCCTACAACACCAATCCGAAGAAGAAGAAAGCAACACAACACAGCAAAGCACAAATCCAGAGTTCCATTCCAAGCTCCGATTCCCCCACTCACACCCCCCCTCCCACACACACACAAAAAAAATTCCCCCTCGTTGAAGAACGGCCAAAAACAAGTCAGTGTCCAACACCCACCACCACACCGCGAGGACCCCTCCACTCAGACGCTCCTCCCCAGAAAAATCAACATGCCTGCCCACCCAGGAGGCAAACAAGCCCGCCGAACGGGAACCCCACCGACAACGCACCGCCTGCATGCGGGGGCCCGAGCGGCCCCGACAGAAACAACACCGGAAGACCTACATGAACGAACCGACAGCACCAACCTAGCCCCCAGGCGGATTCCCCCACCCAAAAACACAACGAAACCCCTCCACTCCTGCCGACCACAGCAAACACAGCCGCAAGGCAGGACAAGGGACAGAGCAGCCCCGCCCGGCGCGCCAGAGCAGCAAAGCCGCCCCAGCCACGCACCAAAAGCCGGCACAAGCAGCAAATAGAAAGCAACAGGCGCGACCCCGGCGCGAAAGCAGCAAAACCCACCCCGCACCGGCCACGGGCTGCCGAGAGGAGGACGGCCGAGCCGGCCGNCCCCCCCGACGCGGTCCTACAACACCAATCCGAAGAAGAAGAAAGCCACACAACACAGCAAAGCACAAATCCCGAGTTCCATTCCAAGCTCCGATTCCCCCACTCATACCCCCCCTCACACACACACACATAAAAATTCCCCCTCGTTGAAGAACGGCCAAAAACAAGTCAGTGTCCAACACCCACCACCACACCATGAGGACCCCTCCACTCAGACGCTCCTCCTCAGAAAAATCAACATGCCTGCCCCCCCAGGAGGCAAACAAGCCCGCCGAACGGGAACCCCACCGACAACGCACCACCTGCACGCGGGGGCCCGAGCGGCCCTGACAGAAACAATACCGGAAGACCGATATGAACGAACCGACAGCACCAACCTAGCCCCCATGCAGATTCCCCGACCCAAAAACACAACGAAACCACTCCACTCCCGCCGACCACAGCAAACACAGCCGCAAGGCAAAACAAAGGACAGAGCTTCCCCGCCCGGCGCGCGCCAGAGAGCCAGAGCAGCAAAGCCGCCCCAGCCGCGCACCAGAAGCCGGCACAAGCAGCAAAAAGAAAGCAACAGACGCGACCCCGGCACGAAAGCAGCACGACCCACCCCGCACCGGCCACGCACCGGGTTTTGCCTCAGCAACCACACGAGCCACATGCCGCTTCGCCCGCCGGTACCATCAGCTGATTCCGTCCCACAGGCCAAAAAGGCCAGATAGGACTCCTTCTTAAACCTCACAGCATCCCTCACCACAGGTGTCCACCAACGGGTTCGAGGGTTGCCGTCACGACAGGCACCAACAATCTGAGCCGCAGCTCAGATAAGCCACCTCAACAATGGAGGAACGGAACATGGTCCACTCGGACTCAATGTCCCCCACCTCCCCCAGGATGTGTTCGAAGTTCTGCCAGATATGGGAGTTAAAGCCCCGTCTAACAGGGGGCTCTGCCAGAGGCTCCCAGCAGACCCTCACAACACGTTTGGGCCTGCTAGGTCTGACCGCCATCCTCCCCCACCACCGGAGCCAACTCACCACCAGATATTAGTCAATGGAAAGCTCCGCACCTCTCTTGACCCGAGTGTCCAAGACATACGGTCGCAAGTCCGATGAAAAAATGACAAAGTTGATCATCGAACTGCGGCCTAGGGTGTCCTGGTGCCAAGTGCACATATGGACACCCTTATGCTTGAACATGGTGTTTGTTATGCAAAATCCATGACGAGCACAGAAATCCAACAACAGAACA
>NW_015150794.1:27451-31522 GCF_000732505.1 Cyprinodon variegatus
TTCTTGTTTTAAAAAAGTTCTTGCAAATAAAAAAAATCAAACAGTCATCTCTCTCGTTCCTTTATTGCCCCACAATGGGTAAATTGTGGCGTTACAGCAGTTCTGGTTTACCCTGAGGTGGCATGAACTGTCGTCACAGTTGTAGTGTGGGTGGTTGACATACCGAGTCACGGATGTGAAATTACTTAAAAAACGTACCAAGAGAAGCTGGAGGTGAGATCGATTGGACCTGATCAGCCGAAAATTAAAATTAATCAGCAGTCCAAAGACAGATGGAGATAGTACACTTGGTCTTTCTCCAGGACCTAGTTTAGCTACAAGGCTTGGCTAACTGCATGGAGTGAGGCTAGCACTTTATTCTGCTACCTTGACTGCCTGCTTTCTTTTTCAAATGTCAGGATCTGACCCAGCATGGATAATGATAGGTAGGACTCATTTAAAGCAATTTTTAGAAAAAGTCCCCTGAAGCCTGATGCAGCAGAGACAGAGAAGAGCTGATTCAGCTCTTCTAACATGAACCTAACCGCCGAACAACGGGGCCCCCAATTGCTGTTAACCGATGAGCCGTTAGAAGTTGCCAGGCCGTGAGTGTCTGATAAGGAGAGACGGAGCAGCACCGAGGAGGTACTGCTGGAAGCTGCGGCTACAAGCTAACCACGGTAGCAAAAAAGGGAGAGGTCTCGGCTACCGTGAGTTATAAAATAACCCCCTTGCAGTGTTGCCTCTTATCATTGCATCAAATTGATCTCAAATGTTTTTGTAAGCTGCTATTGGACGAACAGACTGGACTGAAGACGGGGAAAGCCGACCCTTGATTTGAATGAGTTATAGAACTATTACTTAACTATAACTTCCAGTTCTAGTTGTTTATTATGTTCATTCATAATATTCTAGTAAACTCTTACAACAGTCTATAATTGACCAAATCATCGGGGTCAAGAGAGAGTAAAGGTTTATTTACAGCAACCTTAAAAGCCTTTGGTACATATCCCTGTAACAGGGAAAGATAAATCACATCTAAAATGGAAGACAAGATTTTTGTGCCATATGCCATGATCATGGTTTTTGGACATTGGGAACCAGTGTCCATATTTCCTCTTGACATGATGACCAGAGAAGAGGATACAAGTTTGGCTCACAACCAGCTGTAGGACCTCTGCCCCTTACCAGATTGGATGAGAAGGACCACTGGTGTGAGCCTGAGACAAAGGACCTCCTGGTTGTTTTTAGCCTGACTGCTGAGCTCCTGCTGGGTGAAACCCCGAGCCTTCTAAATAGACATGGACAAAAAGGTTTGCAGGTCTGTCACAATTAGGGACAGAACAAACAATATGTCGTTTGATAATGTTTATCATTTCATGTGTTTACTGATAAGTAAAGACAAAGCTAACAGGATGGACTGTATGCTACTCTTTGCTACAGTAAATGTTTTGAGCTGTTGTTGAAGCTTGGGCAAGCTTTATTTCANATGACTAATTGTTTTGTGTTACCTTCTCTTTTTGAGGTTTTTCACCTGCCCACTGCCTACTGCCAATTTTCAATAAATAAATAATGAAATGACTATCAAATGGCTGTTCATTGAGTGAAATCCAGTTGGAATGTAGAGGACTATCCTTTTCAAGTGGGGAATTGCACAAGAAACCACATTAATACTTGACATGCATTTCAACTGACATCATACTTTTTAAAGAGCTGATGGGTAGATTCCCCAAGGTACAACATCAGACACCGGATGACAATGTCTCTGGTTATGATTATGTTAGGATTCTTAGGAAAACAAAACAAAAAAGAAACAACCCGTACACTATTTAATATTCTAAATAGTGATGGAGCAGTTTTTAACACTAGGAGGCTTAGGCTTAAAGAAAACACTATCATTGATACTTTAAGTGCTGTTTGGGAGACCAGTCTTATGAAACACTTCCTGTCTAAATAGAGGACTAGCTATGAGCCCAGAACGTTTACCACTGGACAAATGTTGAGCTGGTAGGTGAGGTAGATTTGTCACCTTTGGACAAACAAAGGTGGACAAAGCTTCCCTGTTTCAATTTTTTATGACAAGATATGCTGTTGGTTGTATATTCAAATTTAGTTGGGCTACTCAGCATATTGGGAGCAGGTGTGGACAAAGGGGTCTTGAAGGGAACTAGGGAACAGGAGACTGATACGAGAGGGCAAACAAGAAAAAAAACAAGAATTAAAATACAGTCAATAATAACTAGAACACAAAATGTAAATAAAACCACTGGAAACTCAAAGATAAAACTTAAACAGAACCAAAACCATGACACTTGTATGTGTGGTGAATATGCATAGCAAGCAGACTTTTGCTTACAGTTATTTGAGTAGTAAGATGCTACTGTTACAACAAATGTTTAATGTACTTAGAATATTATACCCGTTTATCAAATAATTTTATGATTTGTAAAAAATAAAAAAAAAACTGAGATAAAAATATGACAACATGTTTGGGATAAACACATGGTACATGTTGCACCATGTTAAAATGTTTTTATTTCAGGTCTTAAGCCCCTTATGTAGTCATTTGGTTTGTGGAAACATGAAACCTGCTACTTCAATCAAAGGTGGCAGATGGTAGGAATTTGAACAACGCCAAAAACTTGGAAAATAGGGGTTCTCTACCCCAAAGACAATGCTGGGGAACAATATTCTGGAGAGGAGGGGAGGAAGGAGGAGAGAAAGAGAAGAAGAGAAAAAAAGAAAAAGGAGAAAACCGCTGGTTCTAATCCCGCTAAGCACATGCATCAATTAATTGCATCCTTTATTTAGGTTTCACAAATCAGAGAAAGGTTTCACAAATCCTAAACCTGGTTTTAATTATTCTACAAGTAGTTTAGAATAATCTAGTACAAGATAGATGTGTCGAGGTGTTGTAGTTTTAGAGCCAGACTAAATGTAGTGTGACATGGACAAAAGTGTTAAATCTGCCTTTATTGAAGTTTCACAAATCAGAGAAAGGTGTGTCTAGGTGATATAGCTTGTAATTAGAGTAGATTAAAGATGCTGAAGGTAGGGTATTCTTTTCCCGAATAGGAAGCTAGAACTGGAAGTCATCTTTTTAGGCTAAACCTCCCCTGTGATTTCTGGAGATTATTAGGAGCTTAATATGACAGAGCATCTCACAAAAACTATTTTCACCCGTTGTACACTAGGGCATGCACAAAAAATTTGACTATTCAACTTAATTAAGAATCAACCCTCATCTGGAACAGTCCAATGCCGGAAGATGGTTTAAAAATAAAGAATTTCCATTGAGTAGAGTTTATTTATTTTTTGTCATTGTTGAATTTAATGATAAAATATGATTAAATTCTACTCAGTGATTCTGAGTTGATATTATTCAAACAAAAATGAGTAAAATACAATTGACAAATATTTAATTTTTGATTAAATAAATATAATAACATACCAAACTGCACACAGTTAACTTTTTCATGTAAAGGTTACTAGTATTTATTTTGTTACTATTAATTCAGCTCAGTCTCCCTGTTTTCAGTATATGTGCTCCAGCACTCTAAGCCTATAGCAGCATATCTATAGAGATAGCTCAAGACAGCCTGAACCACTCTGACTATAATCTTTTGGATTTCAAGTACAGTAACTGTGCTTGCTATCTCATAAGAATGTACGTATGTGAGACATGGAAACACTGCAGAGCTGCATGTAGGCAAATCTTTTTTATGAGTTTGACAGTAATATTTTTATGCAGACTTCCATTGGTCACACATTTTGCATAAAAAGCCTAAAGCCTTGGTGAGTTTCAACAGGCTACTCAGCATACCACAGTCTGTGTTCATTACTGTAGATCTTTCCTTTACAGGTCTGCAGGGAGGAACCATAATGGAAAGGATATTGCTGAGAGTAATGCTTCTATCAAGTCAGTGAGTTTTGTTGTTTATAATTTGCATTAAATTAACGGACTGTGAATCAACCTCAACAAAACATTTACAAATGTTTTTTTTTTTTTTTTCAGATTGCTTCAGCCTCTTCACCAGTTTCACTCGCCATTACCACTTCTTCAGTGAACCTTTGACTTGGAATGAAGCTCAG
>NW_015150794.1:34537-39584 GCF_000732505.1 Cyprinodon variegatus
TATATTGATTTCTGTTTATGCTATAATAAAGTCCTAAGCCCTCAAAGCCAATACTGGGCAGGCCTTATCTCTGCATTCAACACCAAGATATTAGCTGTAGATTTTCCTGTAAGCTGTGAGGAGCAGCCTTAAGCCAAGGTAGGTGTCAAGTAAATCAAACAGATGCTTGCTTGATTGAATTACATTTTGTGGAGTTTTGAGATAATGTTAGAGACATTTTGTAAGTTTTAACTAAAAAATATCTTTACAATAGCCTTTTTATCTGACCCTTTACGACTAAAACATTGTTTGATGAGCAGACTGACACCTCAGTCGTTCAGCGATGAGGAATCTTTGAGGTACTTTGGTCCAGATGTTGCTGCGCTTTTTCTGTAGAAGTGACGTCTAGCATGTTCATACTAAATAGGTCCAACCTAGAAAACAATCCCAAGCGATATATTGAAAATGGATTTTCTGGATATTCAGATGCGACTTGCATCCAGTTCAGTTCACACATTAAAGGGAACTTGGTAAGTATGAGCCTATGCTACTTTTAATCAATTTTAATCAGTGTAATCATACCGCTAAATTGTTCCACGCATCTGGCATATACCTAAGATGGTACATACTCCCATCTGGACATTTTTTATTATTGTTTTTTTTTTTGGTTGATGATTTGTTTGTTTAGTTTGCTGTTTTAGGAAGAATTTTCTCTTGTTATTATTTGTTCTGACAATATTAAGTAAAAAATATATACATATTTTTTGTAGTATGTAATTCAAACTGTAAGAGTTCAACAAAATAAAAATCATGATCATCACAATGAATACGGCTTTCATCAAATTCAATATCAATTTTAAAACATTCTTTCAGTCAGTAATATCTGCTGGGTTTTGTGTTTGGGACTAACAGCTTTGTGTGACTTTCAATGTTGGCAGATTTGCCAAGAAAAAGAAAGCAGCCCACTCCTTGAAAACAAGCCCAAAACAAACTCAACAGGTACTCCTCCATATTGTCTATCTGAAATTCAGAGATTTACTCTTGGAGGAGAAATGTGCCACTTTTAAACAAAAAAGTATACATTTATATTGGCATTAACCATAAGAAACAGCAATGTTTTCACCATGAACTTTTAAAATCATTTTAATACCTTTTACTTTTTAAACCTGATCAAAAGGAAAGTGCATTTTTGGGAAACTGACCATAAACACAATTTGCCAAGAAAAACAAAAACAAACAACAAAGTTTAAAGTTCGCCCCTTTTAAAAGAAAAATCACAGTTGGTGAAAAGCTTTTGTTTTTGGACTTAACTAGGTTCATTGTGAGAACATTCATACTACATCAGGTTTTCAATGGACTTTCGAGCAAAGACAGAGCAAATAGGGCAAGTTCTTTAAAAGCCTGCCCTCAACTAACCTGGCATTAGCAGATTGATGAGTTGAGTTCTTCGTTGTCTATCTGGGATGGCTGCCGTTCAGTCTGTCTGTGAAAATAAGGGACGTTTAGTACAATACTTCGAGCTCATTGGGTGACATGTCAGCTAGTACTCGCCTTCCATAATATAATTTCAGCCAGTCATAGCAGCCAAATTTAGCAGCGAATCGTCTGCAGCGAATCATCTGCATCCTCTTCAGTGTTTTCACAATTAGCGGAGTAGGCTAGATTGATGAGTTGCACAAAGTGGAACTTTACATTATCTGTTAGAGTCACATGGATGTTTAACTATCCAAGAAAAAATAAGGAGTTGAAATGTGGGGAGGAGTACTTTCAAACCACAATTCAACCTTTTCCCAAAGCTGATGATTCCTCTGATCTTCTTCGCTACCTGGAGAGGTATGAGGAATAGTTTGTTCCTTGACCCACTCACTTAAAAGGAGCACATGGCCGTTCTTTATAATGAGTTTCAGGGGAATAATGGGATATGCCATGTCCTAAAATAAAAACAAGGAGAAATAATAATAATTGCTATGTGTGTGTTGTATTCTTGTGAGAAGACTATGAGAATTACCTGGCTGAGAAAGTGTGCAACACAATCCAAAAAGGGACTTTGCCTCCATGTATCAATCACTGTACAAATGTTGGAAACTTATGATAAATGAAGGGGATCTTGTTATACTACAACTAAGTTCTTCAGCTTCTTGTTGAGAGATAGATCACTCTTTACCATGGAAAGGGAAAATACTAATCAATCACCAAGCTGTACTGTTTTAGAGTTCCTTCAAACAGTAATATTTCCACTTCAGTTTCGACTGACATCTTGACTAACAACTTATTCTCACTAGACTGTGCAAAAGCTATTTTTAAGAGAGGTCATATATGTTTCCGTTAACTCTCACACAACTTGCAATAGCATAAAGACAACCAAACCTTTGCACAAAGACGTTCTCATGTTTTATGATTGATATCAAATCTAATGTTATTTCCCTCCTTTTTCTTTTTTATTTAGTTGTTAATTCAATTCAGTTTATTTATATAGCACCAAATCACAACATGTGTAATCTCAATGCATTGACAGAGACAATTCTACCAGATATTCAATAAGATTGGTTCAAAGTGTTCTGTCTAAGGAAAACCAGTTGATTTCATCGACTCCCTTTTAACAGGAAGAAACCTCCAGCAGAACCAGGCTCAGTGTGAGCGGCCATCTGCAGAGGCCGGCTGGGGTTAAAGGACAGAATAAAGCAGAATGATGAAAGAGTTCCCTATGTGCTCCAGCAGTCTAAGCCCATAAACAGCATAACTATAGAGATAACTCAAGAAAAGCCTGAACCACACTGACTATAATCTTTTGGATTTCAAGTACAGTAACTGTGCTTGCTATCTCATAAGAATGTACATAAGTGAGACATAGAAACACTGCAAAGCTGCATGTAGGCAAATCTTTTTTATCACTTTGACTGTAATATTTGCATGCAGACTGCCATTTTGTCACACATTTTGCATAAAAAGCCTAAAGCATTGATGAGTTTTAACAGACTACTCAGCAATCCCACAATCTGTCTTCATTAGAGTAGATCTTTCTTTACAGGTCTGAAGCGAAGAATCACAATGGAAAGGATCTTGCTGGGAGCAATGCTTCTATCAAGTCAGTGAGTTTTGTCATTTATAATTTGCATTAAATTAACGGACTGTGAATCAACCTCAACAAAACATTTACAAATGTTTTTATTTTTTTTTTATTTTAGATTGCTTCAGCCTCTTCACCAGTTTCACTCGCCATTACCACTTCTTCAGTGAACCTTTGACTTGGAATGAAGCTCAGACTTTCTGCAGACAGAAATACACAGACCTGGCCACCATAGAAAACTCCGAAGAACATAACTTGCTTTATAAAACGCTTCAATCTGCTGGTTACACCTCTGACGTCTGGATTGGTTTGTACAGTGAAATCGACTGGAAGTGGTCAGATGGGTATACTGGGGCTGGTGCTGATTACAGGCACTGGAGAAGTGATTACAATGAACCAGAATTTTATCATGCCAGTCAATTGTGTGTACGTTCTGGGGATCTTGGAAATTGGTGGGATGATGACTGTGCACTAAACCAGCAATTTATCTGTAACACCGGTAAGGGGAATTATAACGTTTTTATTATTCAATATAGCATACAATAATCTGATATTTAAAGAGGGAAAACTCTTCATCCTCTTTAACGCATCCCTCTTTTGTACAGGGACACAAGAGGAACCTCAATTTACTCGTCAAAAAGAAAACATGAACTGGTCTAGTGCTCAAAGGTTCTGCAGGGAAAACTTTATTGACCTTGCAACTGTAAGGACTGATGCAGAAAATAACATGATAGCGAAAGTATTACCGATTGGCGTCCATGCTTGGATTGGTCTGTTTAGAGACCCAAACTTTTTTTGGTCAGATCAAAGCAGCTTCCTGTTTAGTGCCTGGGACTCTGTCATTAATCCAATCGGCTCAATGACAGTGATATGTGGTGCTACATCTTTTGGGAGATCTGGAAAATGGAAATTTTTATCATGTGAAAAAAGATTGCCGTTTGTCTGCTACAGTGTTCATGGTGATTATTTTACTCCACTTTAAAAACTAAACAAAAAAATGTACAACTGAACAATCAGTCTTGATTGTACAAACATTTTTTATTCCCAATAATTATTTAATTAAACGTATTGTCTTTTAATTTACAGAAACAGCTAAAATCTAATCAATCATCTCCTCTTCTTGTTTAATCAGTTTTCAAAAATGTAGTAAAGCTGAAATTGAAGGCAGAGGACTCCATGGATCTGAATGACCCTGTTCTGAAAGAGAAAATCCTGAAAAAGGTAAGTCTGAGGGTAAGTTTGTACAGTTGTGCTTGAAAGGTTACATACCCTCCCATTAAAGAAAATTATAAATTCCAACAAGTAAACTAAATAACACAAAACTGAAAAAAAACTAAATGATAATTTTTTAAATACAATATTGATTTTGAGATTTCACAAAAAAAAGAACTCTTTAAAAAAAATGTTGCAGACGAATTAATGTACGTTGGTCATGAACAGTGGTCTGAAAAATACCTGTCAACAGGTGGAGAAGTCTGACTGAATATTTCCTGAAGATCACAGAAAAAAACTAACTTCAGTGTTTGCCTTAAAGGCTTGTTTACTTGTTTTATTTATTAATATATATGTATATGTTTACAAATGGGCCACTTGTAAAAAAAAAAAATGATGTAAAATTGACTTTATTCATATAAATTCAAAAGTCACAAGAATAACTATACATTAGCATAATTTTCACCAATGAAATGTAATTATCAAACAGTTACTTGGCTCATGAGTAATATTTACAATAAATCATTTTCACTCTTTAAGACTTTTAAGAAGACTACTTCTTACTTATCCTTATATATACATATATAACAGAGTAATAATACTATTACTTGACTATTTTTTGGGCTATACACTACCCAGCTCTGATTTGAAGATCCCTTGAAACACAACATTCACAATCTGTCTTCATTATAATAAATAAAAGGAGAAACAAATAATTAATACAATATATAAAAGGAGAAGAAAATAAAATAACTAGAAAAAGCTGTAAAAGGCTTGAGAGTAGGGCAG
>NW_015150794.1:39734-40950 GCF_000732505.1 Cyprinodon variegatus
CTTCACCAGTTTCACTCGCCATTACCACTTCTTCAGTGAACCTTTGACTTGGAATGAAGCTCAGACTTTCTGCAGACAGAAATACACAGATCTGGCCACCATAGAAAACTCTGAAGAACATAACCTGCTTTATAAAACGCTTCAATCTGCTGGTTACAGCTCTGACGTCTGGATTGGTTTGTACAGTGAAATCGACTGGAAGTGGTCGGATGGGTATACTGGAGCTGGTGCTGATTACAGGCACTGGAGAAGTATTTACAATGAACCACAATTTTACAATGCCAGTCAATTGTGTGTTAAAGCTGGGAGTTTTGGAAATTGGTGGGATGATGACTGTGCACAAAAGCGCCAATTTATCTGTAACAAAGGTAATTTTAATTATTCAATATAGTATACAATAATATGATATTTAAAAAGCGAAAACTCTTTAACGCATCCCTCTTTTGTACAGGGACACCAGCAGAACCTCAATTTACTCTTCAAAAAGAAAACATGAACTGGTCTAGTGCTCAAAGGTTCTGCCGGGAAAACTTTATTGACCTTGCAACTGTAAGGACTAATGCAGAAAATAATATGTTAGCGACAGCAATACCTTCTGACTATGCATGGATCGGTCTGTTTAGAGACCCAAACTTTTTTTGGTCTGATCAAAGCAGCTTCCTGTTTAGTGCCTGGGACTCTGTCAATAATCCAATCGGCTCAATGACAGTGATATGTGGTGCTACATCTTCTGGGAGATCAGGAAAATGGAAATTTTTATCATGTGAACAAAGATTGCCGTTTGTCTGCTACAGTGTTCATGGTGATTATTTTACTCCATGTAAAAACCAAAAATAAAATAAAACAACAGTATAAATAACTATTATACTTAATAGTTATTTGATTAAACTAATTTTTTTAATTTGCAGAATCAGTTTAAATCTAATAAAACATCTCTTCTTCTTGATTAACCAGTTTTCAAAAAGGTAGTTAAGCTGAGACTGAAGGCAGAGGACTCCGTGAATCTAAATGACCCTGTTCTAAAAGAGAAAATCCTGAAAAAGGTAAGTCAGATATGGCACCTTGTACAGTTGTGTTAGAAAGTGTACATAACCTCCCATTAAAGACTATTACAAATTCTGACTAGTAAAGCCAATAACACAAAACTGAAAAATATAATAACAAATACAAAATGACTCAAAAATAAATGGTAAAATATCAAATTGATTTTGAGATT
>NW_015150794.1:41746-43727 GCF_000732505.1 Cyprinodon variegatus
AGATTAAATAATAATACAAAAAAATCTTTGAAAAAATGTTCCTGACAAATTAATGTACATTGATCTTAAACAGTGAACCAACAATCCTGACCAAAGTTTCAGAAGAATGATTGAACATTTCTATCACATTAAGGAAAAATATGATTTCAGTGTTTGCCTTAAAAGCTTGTTTAGTTGATTTATTTGTTATTACATATGTATATGTATAAAAATGTGCTGCTTGTAACAAAATACATTTGAAAAAAATTTTTTTCCAAATAAAAGGAGAATAAATTAAAAGAACTAGAAGAAGCTGTAAAAGCCTTGAGAGTAGGGCAGAGGTTCACATCTATCAAATCTTAATATACAGTAAGAACTACGACTAAATGGTTTTAGATAGTCCTAAATCCAATTGAGATACTGTTTGTATGGTATCCATAGAGAAATAAATCAGATTGAACTCAAACTTTTTTTGCAAAGAAAAATGGGTACATATCTTATCTCTAAAGCTGGTGAGAAAAAAAAAAAACTAATTTAGCAAAAAGTATAGTATTTATTTAAAGGAGCTAAATGAAAATGAGTCTCACACTTTTCAGCTTTGTATTTGCAAACCTCCAACAACTTCTTATGAAACTCATTTTACTTCAACCTTCTCAAAATCACATGTTATGTGTCAGTTTATCACATAAAATCCCAAAAGAATCCATAATAAAACAAAATCAAAGTATAAATGTTTAAATGGTGAAAGGTTATTGTAACTTTGTCAAAGCACAGCACATTTCTTTGCAAATGTAATGTTTTTATTTTGTGTGGGGAAAAAACTACTTGTTATTTTTAAATGGCTTCTGTGTGTACCCCAGCTTCAAGACAGACTCCGGGAGAGAGGAATGAATGCCACCCTAAAATGGAGGAAGGATCTCAATAGAGAAACTGTCAAGAAGGAGCTGTAAACTTAGATCTGAATTGTAATCCCAGATGCTTCCAGAATTGTTTGTTTTAAATATGGTATAAATAACATTGTTAGAGCACGGCAGCAGTATGCACTGCTGTTTTTGTCTTTGTTATTAAACTCATGAGTTTAAACTTTGCTGCAGTTTATATATTTCACTCAGGCATACCATTGTATCTACCTTACCAATAATATATTGATTTCTGTTTATGCTATAATAAAGTCCTAAACCCTCAAAGCCAATACTGGGCAGGCCTTATCTCTGCATTTAACACCAAGATATTAGCTGTAGATTTTCCTGTAAGCTGTGAGGAGCAGCCTTAAAACAAGGTAGGTGTCAAGTAAATCAAACAGATGCTTGCTTGATTGAATTACATTTTGTAGAGTTTTAAGATAACGTTAGAGACATTTTGTAAGTTTTAACTGAAAAATATCTTTACAATAGCCTTTTTAGCTGACCCTTTACGACTACAACATTGTTTGATGAGCAGACTGACACCTCGGTCGTTCAGCGATGAGGAATCCTTGAGGTACTTTGGTTCAGATGTTGCCGCGCTTTTTCTGCAGATGTGACGTTAAGCATGTTCATACTAAATAGTTCCAACTTAGCAAACAATCAAAGTGGTATATTAAAGATGGATTTTGTGGATATTTAGTAGCATCCAGTTCAGTTCAGGCAATAAGGGGAACTAAGGGGTGAAAGAAGAAAAAAAAAACCTTGTCAAGTATAAGTTTATGCTATTTTAAATCAATTCTAATCATTTTATTCATACTTCTCAATTGTTCCATGCATATGGCATATACCCAAGATGCTACATACTCCCATATAGACAATTGTTGTTTTGTAGTTGTTGATGATTTGTTTGTTTAATTTGCTTTTTTAGGAAGAATTTGCTGTTGTTATCATTTGATCTGACTATATATAGTAAAAATATATATATTTTGTGCTATGTAATTCAATCAAAAATAAAAAAAAAGTTGATCATGAAAATGAATATTGCTTTCTTACTTGAAACCTTTGGTGTGCCATGTTGTGTATGTATATTCATATCT
>NW_015150794.1:45683-48262 GCF_000732505.1 Cyprinodon variegatus
AAACAAAAATAAAAAAAAAAGTTGATCATGAAAATGAATATTGCTTTCTTACTTGAAACCTTTGGTGTGCCATGTTGTGTATGTATATTCATATCTGACCAATTTCTAATTTGCTTTAATACCCTAGTTTTTGAGAAGCTCTGTCTGTGTTTTTTTTCTTTTTGTTTGTTTGCCCTTTTATTTCTATGTTTTTTTTCTCTCTGAGTTGAGTAAAATAATTACTTTCTTAACTACAAAGAGAACTTGTTCAGATAATGACATGTTTGTATTTAAAAATGAAAAATCTCAACGAAAAATATATTGGTAAAAAGAAAAATCAAGTCAAACATATTTTAGCTAAAAATTATTACAGTTTAAGATGGATTTTGTGTTTGAAAACCAAAGTTTATCTGGAAGAATTTGGGATATGATCAAATTAGCTTTTCACCAATTTAGAGCAATTGGAATGTTTTCAAACCAATTCACAATGCAAATCCATGAGGTGAATATTTGGCCAAATAAAGTTCTATTAAATGATTTGCTTAATAAGGAACCAGTAACCTCTAGTTAAATTATGTTTTACCCCTTTTGAAATAGCTAGCAGCGAATAAACATCAGGATTCCACTAAATGACTATTGGTCATACTGAAATGTAATGAGCATCTGAGGAACACATGAACACTAATGTTTTATTAATGTTTAAACCCTTGAAACAAATATGTCCAAGCTTCAACAACTGTTCAAAACATATTACTGTAGCAGAGCATAACATGCGATCAAGGACATAGGTTTGATTTCAACTTTGGTAGGGACACTTTTGGTCTCCAGTTTCATTGGTCTGACGTCATTGGTCCTATGCAAAAATATGCATGCTCTTTTTTGTGCTTAATGTGATTTGCTTAATGCAAATCTTATAAGCACTATACACACCAGATGCAGTTTATCAACGTTTAAAGCATCACTGGCTCTGACCAATGTGGAGTTAGGACCTTTTTNTATTACTGTAGCATAGCATAACATGCGATCATGGGCGTAGGTTTGATTTCAACTTTGGTAGGGACACTGTTGGTCTCCAGTTTCATTGGTCTGACTTCATTGGTCCTATGCAAAAATATGCATGCTCTTTTTTTATGCTTAATGGGAGCATCAGGGCACATTTTGTTTAAAGAGAACAGCAGCATTTCTTGCTACATTAATGCAAATCTTATAGGCACTACACACACCAGATGCAGTTTATCAACGTTTAAAGCATCACTGGCTCTGACCAATGTGGAGTTAGGACTTTTTTCCACTTTGAAAAGGTTTGCATTTAAACTAACCAGCAACTAAAAAAGTAGGTAAATACGTGCCTATTTAACCAAATATAGTCTAAATATGTCTGCTATATATGTTTTCTGTTGAAGATATAGAATTGTGCAGAGGCAAACATAGGTAAACCCCACTCTTATTTTTTTTTTTTATCTAATATGCTCTCTCTGTATCATGCAAAATAATACATTGAAGGGACGGCAAATAAATGTATTGTATTTACATGTGCACTGGAACTATAAGAGGAACTGACACTGAGCTTTAAAATATTAACTTCACTAGTTGTACATGTGGGCTGTAGTTACTCTGTGTCGCCCATTTCATGTATTTTATGTAGGGCTGAAACAATTAATCATATTAATCGATTATTTAAATAATCATAAACTAATTTAGTAATTGATTAATCATTAACTGGAGCATAGGGCCAATAATATGTGTCTTTAGCTGACAGAGTGACTCAATTAGAGTAGGAATTATTCCAAGATTGTAAAAAATTTGTAAACATTCTGCATTTAATATAAAAAAAGTTTTAGTCTGTCAATATTCTCCATCCAGAACTCCTCAAGAGGAAATGTTTCTGTTTTGCCTGGTTTCATTTTGTAAAAAATCTTCTTTAAGGAACCTTTGGCTATCTGATTATTAATCAATTCATTGAAAAACTAATCTACAGATTAATCAATTGCCAAAATAATCATAAGTTGCAGCCCTAATTTGATGCTAACATTACAAACACATTTCTTCCATTATACTGAAGGGCAGCTGCTTCACCTTGAGGCTGCCCTGTATTATTGTATCTGGGTTTCCTACAATCATATAATGTTTCTATTATACAAGTGTGTTTTTAATAGTAACTGATTAAATGTAACACCACCTTTCATCATCATCCTATATTTCTTACTGTCTGACTGTTTAAATAGCTCCTTAAGTCTATTTTCTTTTTTAGTGGCATCATCTACAAACACAATGCTAAGAATGAGCCTAAGTGTAATAAAATATAAAATCACTTTTAATAATGATAAAAGACAATATAACACTATCTTTTCTGTAATCTAATGGTATCCAAAATAAACAGCCAGGTTCAAGCATTATTTACCAGACATTAATGTTTGTACTAATTTACTCACGGATGTGTGGAAATCTAGAAAAATAGAATCAGTGTAAATAGAGTTCCTCTGTTTGTCTTTATCCTATTTAAAGAAGCAGAAGTCAATAAAATTAAATTATTTTTATTTGGAAAACAAAAAATAGCAAATCCTTCTCGTGTTGTTATGTTCTACAAAAGAAATTGCAGC
>NW_015150794.1:48923-56045 GCF_000732505.1 Cyprinodon variegatus
GCAAACCTCTGTCCATATCTGTTCGGAAGGCTTGAGTTTTCATCCAGCTGGGTGTTGTGTTTGGGACTAACAGCTTTGTGTGACTTGTACTGTTGGCAGATTTGCCAAGAAAAAAAGCAAACCACTCCCTGAAAACAAGCCAAAAACAAACTCAAAAGGTACTCCTCCATATTCTCTATCTGAAGCTAAGAGATTTACTCTTGGAGGAGAAAATTATACATTTGTTATGGATTTAACCATAAGCAACAGCAATGTTATCACTATGAACTTTTTAAATAATTTAAATCATTTTAATACCTTTTACTTTTAAAACCTGAGTAAATGGAAAGTGCATTTTTAGGAAACTGACCATAAACACAATT
This sequence comes from Cyprinodon variegatus, assembly GCF_000732505.1. Classification (NCBI taxonomy): domain Eukaryota; kingdom Metazoa; phylum Chordata; class Actinopteri; order Cyprinodontiformes; family Cyprinodontidae; genus Cyprinodon; species Cyprinodon variegatus. The sequence continues at coordinate 49,286 of NW_015150794.1, forward strand.
GCCCAAAAAAAAAAAAAAACATACATTGAAACAAACAAAGTTTAATCTTTCCCTCCCTTTAAGAGAAAACTCATACATGAACCTAATTGAGCAAACTGGGTGTAAAGCTACCATCTTTCCTTGTTCTTGGTTCTCCATCAAGCTTGCTCCACTGTATTCCTGTATCACAGGAATCATATAAAAATGTACATAAATGCTGGCTGCCACTGATTACGAAGATGTAAAAACAGTATTCAAATGACCAGGGCAACGTCAGCAGCTGGGCGTAGGGTGTGCAAACCTATTCAGATGACTTACTGGGAGAAAAACCTCTTTAGGTCATCCTAGATCGCAGTAAAAATGAAGAGATGGTTAACCCAGCGATCTGCTAGAGTCACACGGAAGATCAACTCTCCAACAGAAGGAGTAGAAATGTGGGGAGGAGCCCTTTCACCCTTTTCCTAAAGCTGGTGTTTCCTCTGATATTCTTTATTACCTGGAAAGGTATGAGGAATATGGCCCTTAACCCACTCACTTAAAAGGAGCATATGGCTGCTCTATAAAGTGCTTCTGGGGACTGCTGGGATGCATGATGTCATAGAATCCAAAAAAGGAGAAGTCTGGAATAATAATTTTGTGCTTTACTCTCTGGAGAAGACTATGAGAATTAGCTGAATTAGAAAGTGCTCATGGAGACTTACCTCCATGTATCAATCACTACAAAGCTGATTTATTTTATTTATTTTTTTATTAACCCTCCTGTAGCCAGTCATCCTCTATGGATGAGTCGTCATCCTATGGTTAATTCACACTGAACGCAATTACTGCAACAAGTTTGCCCCTTTCGGATGCTGTGGCCCATCTGACCTACATCGTTTTGCAGGCGATAAGCTCCACGGCATCATGGAATCTGCTGCTTGCTGTGTCCATCTTTTTTTTTTTTGCCATATTTTTATTAGAATTTTCTTCTGCACAAACATACCAAAAATACATGAAAAATAAAACAAAAAATGTACATACAATGCAATCCCTCTGTCCACCCAAAAAAAAAAAGGAGAAGAAAACCCCAGGGCTCACCCTATTTCTACAAGGTAAGGCAAGGCAAATTTATTTATATAGCACAATTCAGTACAAAGACAATGCAAAGTGCTTTACATGATTAAAATACAGGAAGATAAACAGAATCAAAGCAAGTAGGAAAAAATAAAAAAATAAATAAAATAAAATAAAAAATGCAGAAGCAAAAAAGAATATTAAAAACAGTTGTACTAAAGAAAATATGTTTTAGTTGAACTTTTTAACTAGAACAGTCGAAGGCAATCCTAAACAAATGTGTTTTTAGTCTTGATTTAAAGGAACTCAGGCTTTCCGCACTTTTGCAGTTTTCTGGAGGTTTGTTCCAGATAAGTGGAGCATAGGAACTAAATGCTGCTTCTCCATGTTTAGTTCTGGTTCTAGGTATGCAGAGCAGGCTGGAGCCAGAAGACCTGAGTGGTCTGGAGGGTTGATACACTGATAGCAAGTCTGTGATGTATTTAGGTGTACAGGAAGAAAATACATAAATAAGATTCTATTTACATGTCACAGTGTTCGACAAGGTGTAGGAAGAGAAACCAAATATCTTTAAAGTCTTCAAGCTTTCCTTTTGTTATATAGCTCAGTTTTTTCATTGCCAGGTTAGTGCTTAATAGTTTGATCCATTTACTTATCTTTGGCCTTTCTGTGTTCCTTCACTTCAGGGCAATCAAGTGTTTAGCCTGTAAAAGGCAAAAATTCACAAGTTTCTTTCTCTTCGTAGGTCCTCGTGTAATAAGCAAGGTTTTGTTGTGTCCATCTTTACATGGTGTACCTAGATTTACGGAGTGAGCCGTGGTATTTTATTTTTACTTTGCACTGCCACTTCCAACTATGTAGAAATTCTGCCCATGCAGACACAAACTCTGGAACTTACACAATGCTCCTTCAAGCACATTCTGTGATTAAGTTTTCTAAAAAGCACACTGAAAAACTTTGTTTACCTAAAGATCATTTCTTAAGTTTCCTAGGTTTTTGGTGTAAGAAACTATCACAGACTATCACAATAGTTTTACAGATTAGGTCAATAATCAGCTACAGCAACTGGTTCATATAACACAAAAGCAAATTAATATAATTTATTTTCATAGCATCATAACTGTGAGCTAAAGTAGAATTAAATGTACGGTTCAGAATACCATCACATAAAAGTTGAGCAATTCAGTCCTACTTGATTCGTCCACATTTTGAATCATATGATGTCTACATCTAGGCTCTTAAGCTTTAGTTCTAGATGAAGTCAATTTGAACAATAATTTTCCAAGCATTGGGAAGCTGGTAAAAATTCTAATTTGTTTCTTACATCTTTACAGGGTTAGAAACTACTCAATAAGTACTGCAAAAGGCCCAGCAGATGGCAGCACTACTACAAGCATAAAAATGTGCTATGCCTCTACTGAGCATATTTGATGCATGGCAGCATGATTTTACAGCAAACTCACATGATTCCAAATATTAAAATAAACAAAACTCCTTGATGAACATAACTATTAACTTTTGTCAATGATTTACATCAGATCATTATAAAACCAATAATGATGCAATAATAGAATATATAAATATCTGGCCTTCCTAACCAGATATAATTTTTCATTATATTACTTGCAAAAGCACAACATTTACTAATTAAAAATTAAGTTAAATAAATGAAATGTTTAGTTTAATGAGTGATTTAAATAAAATAAAAAATAAAAAAAATTACATGATCAGTGAAATGCAAAATGGCATTTAAATTCTGAATATAAATAAAAATGTTTGTATGTCATTATTTTTTTTTTCCTATGTTATTTAGAAAAACAAAATCAAATCTGCTTTTTTACATGACTAAAATGTAGATTTAAAATGATTTTAGGATGATAACACCTTCAAAAAAGGAATATTTTTCCACTTTGAATCTGGAAGCACATGAGTTTTCTCTGTGTACTACCAAACATCTCATAGATATTTATTAAATTAGCAGTGCAACTCTTAGTGCAGTGTGTGGCTCATCATTATTTTTCTCTAGGAGTTTCTCCAGCCCTGTTTCCTTGCAGATGCAACAGTTGGTTGCATCTGCAAAAAATATTATGGTTTGTTTTCTTTATCAATCTGCTACCAGATTCATCGTGGAAACGATCTAAATCTGTTTTCTCATCTGATCTTTACTGCCACAGTTTTCTGCAAACTAAGCACAGATTGTTAACCGGAGCAGAGCAATACAGAAGGTGACTGAATGAAATGCACTGCCAACCAATGGAGCTGGATAACACTTGCACATCTAAAAAAAAGAAAAAAGAAAACAAAATACTGAAGAACTTGAAAATGCTTGAGACTCAATAATATCAACATAACCAACTTCATCTCGTTCTAAGTGTTGCATTGATGCCACTTTTTTGCCACCGATACCCGATACCTGACTGTACAGTATTGGCTGATACCGATACCATCTGTTTGAAATTGATGTGTGTGTGTATATATGAAGAACTGCATACTACTTGGATGTAATATAATTGCTATCATGGCTTTATCAAGCTGCTGCCTACCTTTGTGAAGCAGGAAAAAGACTAATACAAAGTGAATCCAGTAGAACTTTTTTTGTTGCCTACCTGGAATGGGTGACAATAGTTGAATAAACTCTTGGCTCTCAAAAAGGTATCAGTGCCCTATTTGTTGGTACTCGACGATACCGATACCACCATTTTAGTACTGGATCGGGGCCCCGCCGGATACTGGCATCAGTGCAACACTACTCATTATTAGGTTAGATGGAAGTTGGTTGAGGACCCAAATGCCGAGATGAGGTCTTGCAGATTTAATGGATGTAGATTTCAACAGAAACACAAAACCAGGAACAATAAACCACTAATCAAAACCAGGAGACGCCAGGGGAAACGCACATCAGGATCAAAGCAATGAAGAGAAACCAGCATTGAGGAACTGCACAGGAACAGTATATGTGGGAGACAGAACAAAGACTGGGTTAATGAGCTGATAGGGAGCAGGTGTGGATAGAAGCAACTAGGAGCTAGGGTGAAGGAGACTGGCACAAGGGGGCGACAGAGAGCAACACAAGAAACACAACACTGCTTAAATATAACTAAAAAACTACTACAATGACACAAAACATGAAAAATAAAAATACCAAGAAAACAGATCGAATTAGATAAAAATGTAGCACAAAAAGAAACTTAAACAGAAGCAAAAAGTCGACAAAAGGGCAGGATCATGACACTCATTGGGGATTAGAACATTTTTTGCAACATTTCTTGCCTGTAGATTGGAGAAAGATCTAACACAGATTATCTTATCAGTCCAGACAGATTTATAGGGAAGAGGTTCTATAAGTAATAAATGCTTTAAAATAGGACATACTTCACCCGTCATAGACATTGATGCAGCGAAAGTCTTTGACTGGGTGGAATCGGATTTTTTATTTGTTACGCCTTCTACATGTATAAAGTTATTCTACTCTAACCTGACAGCTACTACAGCAACCTCAGTTGCTCTCAGTAGAGGCATTCTTCAGGGATGTCCTCTGTCCCCTCTGCTTTTTGCATTTTTTAGTGAGCCATTATCCATCTCCCTTAAGCAGGCTTATTGTCACAGAGCAGAGTGGCTAACACCATAAGCTGGTCCTATATGGAGACGACTTAATTCTCTATGCAACTAACCCAAAAATTCCTCTTTTGCTGTTTTTATCAACTTGCTCAATCAATCTGAGAAGCTCTTGGAATATAAAATCAATTTGACCAGAGTTTTTCATTCCTATTGAAAAAAAGATGCTACTTTGCTAAATGCTGTTTTGTATAATTTACATTAAAGATAATCTGAGCCTCTTGTAAATATTTTGAAGTGGACGTTACCTGTCATTTGGAAAAAACTCCCCTTGTCTTTTGCAGGAAGGGTTGATATGATTAAGATGTTAACATCATCCAAATTTACTTATCTTTTCTTAAATATTCCAATAGTTATTCCTGGATTCACTCTAGTTTATAGAAACCTTTACTTAGAAAGGTGTGTCAAAGAATAAAAAATACTGCTTTATAGAGAAAAAGACTACAACAAAAAAAACCACAAAGCAGGTTTTGGCTCTTTACTTTTTTGTTGTTGTTGTTACTGGGCTTTTAATGTATAGAAAATTGTTTTGTGGGAAGAAAGAAAAGAAAAGAAAATCTGTCCTTATCTCATGACTGCTATAATTGAAATTATACCATCTCCTGTAGTAGCCTTTTATAGATAAATGCACATAATACTTTCACTAGCCTCGTTGCAAGAAGAAACATCTTGCTTAGCTGGAAAAGGCAACATACATCTGTATACATATACAGTCCGCCAGTCAATAAACTGGAAAAAGTTTAAAACATATTTACACGTCTTTAAGACACCGTTATAGAAACAAATCTACTGACACAATGCAGCTGTAAAGTATGCTGTCATTTTTAGTTTTAGCCTCAAAGTCAAACAATTAAGAATAATAATTTTGAAGCATTGGGGAAGAGCCAACTACTGGTGCCATTTTAAACATCTGCTCATAGTAATCAGAGATCCTCTCGGAATATTGGCCTCTGATGTGGCGATCAGGAGGGTTCCTGGAAATCCTGGTCTGTGCTTTAAAAATAGAAAACTTTCTTGGATGGAAAGGAGGAGGTGGGGATGGAGCTACCCTGTAGATGGATGTAGTTGTTGACCGTCAGTGCCGTCATGCTCCCTGGGGTGCATGTAAATGGAGATGCTGCAAGGAGATGGGGCCTCTATCATCCGGATAACCATCTGGGGGGTTGAGAGGGGGGTTTCTATATGTTGGAGAACCTGGGGGTGAAATGTGCACACATTGGATGCTGTTTTGAAATTCTAGCTCCAGAGCCATCCAGCCCACCAGTTGGTCCATCACCAAGGAGACTATACCATGTGTCGTGCTGCGTGGGCCGCTGGCTGTCATTATCCAAACACACTCAGATCATATGCCTCTGTAGGTCAAGGTCTGGCTGCTGAAGTTTGTCCATCAACAAAGGAGTGGCGGTCGCTCTGACCCAGGCTGCAGAGTGATGAGCTGGCTGGAAACCTTCTATAGGATTAAGGTTACACTAGAAAGCGCCACCTAAAGGTCAATGTGGGGCTTGACTCTGTCGGGGATCTTCTCCATCAGCTCCTGAACCTTTGCTCTCCTCAGACACCCACTCAGGGGTGTGACTGTAAATGAACTGAGTGCTTTTAGATAATATAATCCTCCTTCTCAAAGGTTAATGAATATTTAGTACAGCTGTGTATTAATACTCCTTAATCATTTTCTTATTTTGCTTATCATGCTTGCATTGCCTTGCCAGAGTTTTCTTTCTCCCGGTTGTACGTTTGGGGTCATTATGTTGTTTGAATTTGTACATCTAATCCAGGATAAAGTCTTTTAAGTCAGAAAGAAGGTTTCTTTTTCCAGGTTTGTCAGTTTTTTGTTTTTTTTGTTTTTTAGCTCCAACCAACTGTCCATGCAAAATTCCAACTTTATAAAAGTATGATGCTGCCACTACCATGTTTCATCATGGAGATGGTTTACTCAAGGTCAAGGGCAGTTTTTCTTTATTTATGAAATTTATTTTTTTTTCCCCCTTAAGTTTCCTGTCTTCTATTGCTTATGGGAAACATTCTGTCCTTTTTTTTTAAAGCAATATCTTTCTTTTCATTTATGCACATCAAAATCTAATTCTCAGAGTTGCTTTATCCCCCCTGCTTTAAA
>NW_015150794.1:56996-58818 GCF_000732505.1 Cyprinodon variegatus
TAACGGAGAGTCTCCAGACTGATCTGCGAGTGAAACCTTGAAAGCTCGCGAGATCAGGATGGTCTCACGAGGCTAATTCCTGACATTTTGAATTGAAAAAGCTTCCTGGATGGGAAGCGAAATGTCTTCAAATTTGGAAACCAAGTCCAGTGGATTGTTTTAATTTTGTTGTTTTGGAATGACTATGACTTGGATGACTGAGAACCTTCACCAGCAGATGTTGATTGTTCACTAATGTTCTTCACATAAAAGCTGGATCTATGTTTACATCAAATTACACACAGGAGGACGATGCATACTCAATAGGTGACGAGTGAGAACAAACTGTTGCACTAGATATTTATAACAGGTAACGGAGTAAAGATTGCTGAATGTAAAGGCATACCAAACTTTATAGATTTTATTATCAGGCTCGCTTTGCAGTGAAAATAAAAAAAAATAAACGCATAAAAGTTTCTAGTTGTAATGTAATATATTGTAAAGGTTTGAGGGGTGTACCTAATTTTCTGTCAGTCTAAGTCTCTGTTTCACCTTGTATTTTGCTGCTGTATTATTACTGAGAAACAGGTTAGAATTCCTGCCTGCTTTGTTGAAGCTGCATGTATTCAGAAGCTCTTTATTAAATCAAAAATATTTCCAGCTGTTTTATTTGGTTACGTTTCAGAAACAGTGAGTAGTTTCCATAAACTCAGTCATAAATACTTTAGGAGTCAGTTATGGGATCTTAATGATTGTTCTTAATTGTTCATCTTTGAAGGAGATAAAGAAAAATAAACAGAAAATGTAAGATTTTAAGACAATATTTGGGTGAACAAATGTAAATCGTTATAGATTAGCTGTAATTCAGACAGAGTGGAAGATTATTTATACTCCCATCGCATTTCACTGATCTTCTCTCCATAAATCTCCCCCTACACCTGGCCTCTTCAACTGATAAATCAACCATCATGTCCACAAATCTCCCTGTTTTCCTGCAGCTCCATCGCCAAAAATCTCCAAGCAATCTGTTCTCTATCTTTTCTCACAAGCTTCTCACTGATATTTGGACAAATGTTCTTTAACAGGTTCAAGTCTTGACCATTTAAAAAAAGACTAAAATGCTTGCAAAGATGTTTTAAAAGTGCTTTGAATGCTTTCAAAGTGGAGACTTTTGTGTAAGAATGGAAAAAATACCTGATCACAGGTTTTCTTATACCTTTTTTTGGGCCCCAGGAGGAATAGCAATAGCTTCATGCATTCATGGGGATACCATGAATAAACAATAACCAATGGTAGAAAATACACTACATCTACTTGATTACTGTTCTTGCATACTTTTCTTTGAGTATCTTCACTTACATCAGTCATTTTTTGGGGTGGTACCTAAAACTTTCACTCCACTATATTTTGAGGAAGCTGCTAGTTAGTTGTCCCTGTTGGTTCAGCTTAGCTTTGTAATCCTGAGCTATCTCTATAGTTATGCTGCTATAAGCTTAGACTTCTGGAGGACATAGGGACCCCTATTTCATCATTCTGCTTCATTATATCTCTATTCTCCCACTCTGCAGAATCTGTTAGTTCAATCTCTAACGTTCTGCTCTCTCTGCTTTTTCTCATAGTAGCTTTGCCTCGTCTGTTCCTGTTTGTCTGTAACATAGTCCTGGAGAGAAATATCAGTTGTGCTGCTGCCATCAACACCTTTGTTTATGGATGTTCGAGATTGGCCTATTTTTCATTGTGGTCCTTTTTCTCTGACTACGACTGGATGTATGTGCTCTCTTTTATCCTCTGACATGGGAGCTGGCTTGGATCTCGTCTGCCTGGCTGTGTGTTTCCTGGACGG
>NW_015150794.1:61368-137341 GCF_000732505.1 Cyprinodon variegatus
GGCTGGCGTTTGACTGGGGAGGGCCATTTTAAATGCTGAAGGCTGCTAATAGAATTAATGTTTGAACTTTGGAGAAATCATTCCATAAGCTTAATGTCAACCTGCTTTAGCTGCTTCAAAACCAGCCTTGGTGTGTATTTCAGAGCGTCTTCCCATCAGAGGACTCAGTATCAATGGGCCCACTGTAGATGTTGGTGAGTATATGGGGGCAGCTCTTCCTTTGCCGATACCCCAATGCAAGACTTTTTCTACATCCTTAGTTATTAGAGATGCTTGTGCTCATAGATATGGAGATTATCCCTGGTTTGTTTCAATGAAAAAAGATTTGAACTCCTGTTGAGATCAAGTATCGACCTTCTATAGCAGAGGGCGAGTGAAAATGTGTGTAGAACTCTCTCCCCGGTCGACCAGCACTCGGAGGACTTTGGCCTGTTTTGCCAGTTGGACTTTTGGATTTGAGGTTGGTCTCCTGAGTCGGATAAAACGATGTTTGTCTTTGTCTAAAAAAAAAAAAAAAAAAAGATGCCCGAGGAACGAGGAAATGCTCACTTGTTTTTGTGCTGTTTTCCTTAACAGGCTGTATGGGTCAAGGGTTCACTCTGCAGTAAAACACATGAATGGTTTAGTTATCTTTGTTTTGGAATGAGGACAGTAAGAAGCCTGCAGTCAGGTGATCATAACAGCGTTCTGTAAGCATGTGAACGTCGTCATTCATTGATCCGTTATCAGACCATGGTTTTCAGTCAGAGTGTCATCAGCTTCAAAAAGAGCAGCAAAATGTTCAAGAGGGACAGAAGCGACTTTAAAAACTATAACATACAGTTTGAAGCTTAAAAAAAGGAGTCAAAGAAATTTACCTCAAATTTCAAAGCTCTGCTTGAAAATGTTTCAGTATATTTAGCATTTTAAATAAATTTTAAAGACACTGAAAGATCTGGAAAGTATCTTAAACTGTGTGAGAGCAGATAAGGCAACCAGAAAACACACAGTGCAGGGGTCGGCGGCTGAGCTCAGCTATGGGCCAGTGTTTTTCCACATTACATAACTGGGGGCTTCACTGTAGACAGGCAGGTGTCCCTTTGGTACATGTGGAAAATTTAGATTTCCATCTGTGCTTCAGATCCAACACAGACAGCTTCGTATATTTACAGTATGTCATACGTTCAGTCTTGTTTTTTGTTATCATATTGTCCATTTAATGACCAATCATTAATAGGGCTGTAATTAAATAGCTGTTAAAAGGATCTTAATGAGGGAATAAATTATTGCTTGATAATGCATCAAGCTTTATTGACCTCTATGCCACTTTACTGTAGTTAGAGTAAGAGTTTGTTTTTAACATTACATATTCACTTCTATTCCCTCTAATTATTACAGCTTCCCTTTTTCAAATTTCTCTCCAATATTCTAGCTTTAACTTTACTGACCTTTATTCTATTCTATTCTATTCTATTCTACTCTAACACAATTTCATATGTGCATTATCATGAAAGGTTTTTGCCCTGTATACTTTTATTTTTCTTCTATTCAGTTTTGTAAATCGGATCAATTTAAACATTAAACAAAGATAATCTATTGAAAAATAGGCCTCAATAAGGGAAAAGAAGCCATTGATGGATCAGAAAGGATAAAGGGTCTATAAACCTCAGAGCTGGTTGTTCCACCTTTGGAGGCTACAGCTGCTTAAGGTCAACGAGAAGGATTTATTTATCTCACGTTTTGCAAAAAAGTTTTATTTAGCCACAGAAAAAGATTTTTTTTAAGCATTGATGGAGGTCTTATCACAGCATGGTCAGTGAAATTTGAATTTGACTAGGCAGCTCCAAAATGTCTAATTTATTGGTTGTTCAGGGTTGGATTTGCTGCTTTGAAAAAAAAAACAAGCAAATTGAAAAGATTCATTCTTGTAATAACTTTTCTGCATTTTAATAATGTGGATCTGTGAGGCTGTTGCCGCCTAACAAATTTCTCTCGTTTGCGATTTCTAGTTAAGCAGCTTTTCAGCAGATTTCAATGTTGGACTAATTTCACCATCTTGCCTGCTTTAGGCAGCACCTTAAGGACCTTGTGGTTGGTTGTTTCTGACCGTCTACTGGACCTCAGTTAAGTCATACCTATGTTCTGTTTGACAGGATGTTTTGCCTTCTTGTAAGCTGAGTCTTGATGCAGAATTTCTAAGGCGGAACTACAAGAAAAACATGATGCTGATCTATTTGAAAGAAAAAATAAATGGAAATTTAACCTGGAGAGACTCAGAGAAAAGCAGCAATAAGAAACATATTCAATATATATATACTGATGACAATCTTTTTTTTTCTTTTTTCAAAATACTTCTAAGGAAAACCAACTGATTTTGAGGAATCGTTGTCTCACACTGAGCATGCATGTGGCGACAGTGAAGAGGAAAACAGGAAGAAAGCTCCAGCAGAACTGGGCTCAGTGTGAGTGGTCACTAGGGTTCAAGGAGACTGTTGCAGATTATTAGATTATGAAGACCTTCGGCACTCGGGCCCCGGCAGAAGACTTTGATGCTGTGAATGAACATTTTCTTGGATGAGGAACCTAGAAAAGGATTAGCCCTTTCCCCGGGGGGCCAGACACTGGTGGAGGAATGAGCCTGTAGCTGAGCGGGACTGGGAATGAGATGGGTGAAAGTTAGCATGCATGCAAGAGAAGCTAGACTATGCACTAAATATAGAGGATCTTAAAAAATTATTGGCTTTTGAGAAGCCAATCAGCTGGAAATAAACAAGAACATCTCAGGTGGCTCTGTGAAGCAGATAAGAGTTTTCCAGATTAAATTTTCGCTTAAGGTTCATCATACCATCTGTTACACGGATCTGGTCGATTGAATCTGGGAGTTTGAGAAATAGAATTTAATCGCTGAATTAATATTTCATTCTATAATCATTGTTGACCCCAAGTGTTGGAAAATGAACCAGATCTGCTAAGGTCCTCATATCTCTTCCTAATTATTTTTTTTAAGCATTTCTCCATATAGTCAGAGGAGGAGGCAGTTTGCTTCAGGTGTTCCCTATGCAATACATTAACAGATCTGCCTCTATTTTAGTTTTGGAGTGAAATAATGAGGAAATAATGAGAAATTTCTGGCCTTAACTGTGGCAATAATGTCATTACAGTTACATAAAAATTACGGGGAAAAGAAGGAGACTCACAGGATTACAGGAACACATTTTTATTGCAATAGCTCTATCGAAAGCAAAAAACTTTTGATAAATATAAACACTATGCCGATGCTCAAATCGCGTCCGACTACCCCTCGTACCCCCCCCGTTTCCCTCCATGGGGAAACAACAGGGAGAAAGAAAGAGGAAAATGAAAACAAAAAAAGAAAAAAAAATGAGATAGTGCACCTGCTGAGGCGCAGAGCAAAACATTTGGAAAAAAAAAAGCAACAACTTTTTTTATTTACACAAGGAGGATTTCCATTTCCAACACATATTCCTATTTTTCCCTCCTCTTACATGGGACGTACGTCGCTGAAAAGTAATACATATACAGGGAGGAAAATTATTTAAACAACCTGCTATTTTACAAGTTCTCCTGCTTAGAAAGCATGGAGGGGTCTAAAACTGTCATTATAGGTGCATGTTCACTGTGAAAGACATAATCTAAAAACTAAAAAATCCAGAAATCACAATGTATTATTTTTTTAACTATTAATTTGTATGAAACAGCTGCAAATAAGAATTTGAACACCCGTCTATCAGCTAGAATTCTAACCTAAAAGACCTGTTAGTCTGCCTTCAAGATGTCCACCTCCACTCCATTTATTATCCTAAATTAAATGCACCTGTTTGAGTTTGTTAGCTGCATAAAGACACCTGTCCACCCCATACAATCAGTAAGAATCCAACTACCAACATGGTCAAGACCAAAGAGCTGTCCAAAGACACTAGAAAAAAAGGTTCACTGTTGGAGCAATCATTAGAAAATGGATGACTGCCCCAGTCTGAGGGAGATTGACCTTGAGGGTCTCAATGATCCTAAGAAAGGTGAGAAATCAGCCCAGAAATACACAGGGGGCGCTGGTCAATGACCCGAGACCATGGTTTCCATGGATACTGTTGGTAATACACTAAGACGTCATGGTTTCAAATCATGCATGGCACGGATAGTTCCTCTGCTCAAAGCAGCACAGGCCCGTCTTTAGTTTGCTAATGATCATCTGGATGATCCAGAAGAGTCATGGGAGAAAGTCATGTGGTCTGATGAGACCAAAATAGAACTTTTTGGTCATAATTCCACTGATCGTTTGAAGAAGAACGATGAGTAGCATCCCAAGAACACCATCCCTATTGTGAGGCATGGGGGTGGTAGCATTATGTGGGGGTGTTTATCTTCACGTGACAGGGAGACTGCACTGTATTAAGGAGATGATGACCATGTACTGCCTAAGTTAGATAATATTGCTAAGTTAGAGCATTGAAGATGGGTGGAGACTGGGTTTTCCAACATGTCAATGACCAGAAGTACACAGCCAGAATAACCAAGCAGTGGCTCTGAAAGAAGCATATCAAGGTTCTGGCATGGCCTAGCCAGTCTATAAACCCAATAGAGAATTTTTGGAGGGAGCTCAAACTCCTTTTTTATTTCTCAGTGACAGCTCTGTCGCTGTCTGGAGGAGTGGGCCAAAATCCCTCATACAGTGTGTACAAACCTGAAAAAACTACAGGAAAACTGAGGGATTGCCTTTGAGTCAATGAGTCGATTGAATCAGTTGATTTTCTTTAGGTAGAAAACTTGGAACCAATCTGACTGTATGATCTGGTTGAATTTTCTCTATAAAGTGCCTTGAGATGACGTGTTGTGATTTGGTGCTGTGTAAACTGAATTGAAATTGAAACTTTTGACCTCTTTGATTGCAAACAAAGGCTACTGTATCAAATATTAACATTATTTTCTCTAGTGTTCAAATTCTTATTTGCAGCTGTATCAAACAAATAAGTTTTAAAAAATCTTACATTTTGATTTCTGGATATTTTTTTTTAGATTATGTCTCTAACAGTGGACATGCACCTACGGTGACAATTTCAGACCCCTCCATGGTTTCTAAGTGACAGAACTTGCAAAATAGCAGGGTTTTCAATATTTATTTTCCTCAATGTACAAAGGAAACACACTTCCTCCTCTCTCTTTCCTGTAAAGCTAATTAACAACAGCATTCAACTCGGAAAAATAGAAACACAAGCAGCAGGGCAGGGCGGGAGTCACTTCTTCTCCCCGGCTTCCACCGAAGCCCACTGCAAGAATCAAAAGCATTCAAAGGGCAGGTGGGAAAAACAAAACAAAAACAGACGGGGCAACGATCATCTTCTGATCCTCGTGTTTGCCTCCGACTCGTATCTGTACTACAAAGCAGCAAATAAACTGGATTATAGTTACAAAAAATAAACATTAGGCAGGTTGTTTTTTTATACAAATAACTGCAAAATGCCTAAGTAATTAAAGAGAAAAAAACAACTTTATTGTTCTGTTTTCCGAAAAAAATAAGTGTTTTTTTTACTGTCTGTAAACTAGAGTAGGAAAGAAATCAAAAAAATTGAGAAGAATCAAACTAAAGTTTGCATAATAACAACAATAATAATAATAATAATGCATCACCTTATTTCACTTCTGTAAGGGAATCAAGTCTCCTCATTTTCGTACCCATTTAAAAACATAGAGGACATTTGAGGTTGCATTGTTGCCCAAAAAATAAACTAACCTTTTCTGTAAATTGAGAGATATGAGTGAAACTGCAATGGGGTTGGGGAGAAGTCCAACAAGAAGGCATTCCAACATGGACATTTCTGAATAAATTAACAGGGATCTGTCCAAAAATCCCAACAAAACTCTAAACACTACCATTTTTTTTTCTCCTGCCACAAGCATCAAAACCCAAACGCAAAACATCGCTGTAGCATAAGTACAGAAGAAATTTGTCTGCAAACATAAAAAAAAAAAACAAAAAAGAAAAACAATAACCCATTTATATCTGGCCGCTACGGCCTATATGCGCTCTTGGGATTAAATCTTTGTTCAATCAAAAGGAGGTAAATCAAGGGGCGAATGAAAAAAAAAAAATAAATGTTTGAAAATATACACGTAAGACACGGCACAGGCTTAAAACTATTCAACAGCACTTTTTGGAGGTTATTCACCCCCTTTACCTCCACATACAATGAAACAGTCAGTTAACCCCCCCCTTACATGACAAATTCACCTCTTAAAAGCTGTTTCCCACATGGTTTTGTTAACACTGGAACTTAAAAACAGGAGATATATTGATGGGGGAGATGTTGCCACTCGTTTGATGAAGAACACACCAGCCTTCCTAACAGTCATCCCTCCCAGCTCAGCTCTGATGAAGCCATGAGTTCAAAGTCATCCTCTGGCTGTGCAAAAATAATAATAAAAAAAAATTAAAAATGGGAAAATAAAAATAGTTAAATATAAAATAAAGGAACTTAAGCGCATATAAAAGAAAAAAAAGCTGGATCAGAAATGCTGAACACTGATTTAAGAGGGAGGCGGCAAGCCGCCTGTTGCACCTGGGCGTGCAGCTCGGGTTACTGGAACCCTCTCTTTGACGTCATGCCCGGCCTCTGACGAACATCGACGTGTGAAAAATCCTGACCGACCGAAATCAAGAGCCCGTGAGGACGAGTGGCTCTCGTCACTCCGCCGCGTCTTACGCCTGTGCATCCAGCTGCAAGCGCCAGCCGTTGGCCAGACTTCTAAATGAACTGTTCTGAGGACCATGAGGTAAAACTGAACCAAAGATCTAATAAAATGATAAACCAACAAGCAGCAGAGCGGGGAAATAACGCGTAACCACCAGAAAAGCTTTTTAATCTCAGTATATATAGACATCAACTATATTAAAGAAAATCAATTTTCATTTTAGGTCAATATTTAAGAATGAATCATTTCTGATGTTTTCACTCTGATCCTCTATGTTAAAGGTTTTAAGTGAGAGCCCATCTAAATCACTCTTGATTTCCACTTCTAAATCAATTTGAAAGCAAAGCGATGCTAAAAATAACTGAAGCTCCAGTTCTCTATAACATCAGTTCACCTTTTGTTTAGTTTTTGTTTAACTGAAAAAGTCAGACACCTATAAACCACTCAGCTGTGGTGGTTATAGCACAGAAAGCCCGAGTGGGCATCTGTAGAGGGAAAATCTTATTTATAATTATGTCATAAAGTAATCCTGAAAGGCTTTTTGAGAAAAAAAAAAATCAGGTTTCATCCCCAAAAAGATTCAGGTGTTAACAGGAGTTGGAAATATGGCAGAAAATCTAATCTTTGCAAAATATCAGGCTTAATGGAGACATTATTTATACTGTGGGCAGATCTGGATCTTTAAATCGATCTTTGAAGTAAAAACAACATCTCTTTGATGGGAAGGGATGTTTCTGGAAAGGCTCAACATAGTTCAAAATGGTCAACGTAGTAGGAAGCAAAAATAAAAAGCAAAGAATAGATTTTTGTTTTAAGGATAATCTTAATTTCACATTCCTTTATGATCTTCTGATAGATGGCCATCTTATTTCCCCTTTAAAGGCAAATTGAGAAACCAAAATCTTGTCCTTAAACATATAAAATAGTCAGTGATGTCATCATAATGTGATATCTATCGATGGATAATTAAATACCATTTATCTGGTCGATAAAAGCCTGAAAATGTTGCCATCTTTTAAAGGGATCCTTATGATTTATGAAGCAACTGCTTGTTGAAAAATTATAACCAGTTAGCAGTTTAACTGCTGCAGTAGCCAAAGCGACTTCTCACAACGTAAATCGACTCCAATCTCAAAATTACTAAATAGCAGCTAGGAGGCAATCACCTAAATATAATTTGTAGTATTTCCTTTTCTCCTGTGTCATTGATTCGGGGTTTCACTCAGGAAGGTTTTTGGTGGTGCAGAGCCTCCAACTTCATGTTACTACAAATAATTTGAAGCATCTATTTAAACATTAATGAAACTGAATCGTAATGAATGTTTAAGAGGATTTCCAAAAGAGTGTTCAAAAAAAAAAAAAAAAAAAAAAGAGAGAGAATGTAAGACAGCTGGTTTTTGACGTCGACTCCGCCCAAGCTAGCTGTTAGCTTTAGCATCCAGGAGGCTAATATTGCAGTCTAACTGATCAAAGTGTTGTTTATGTTACCTAGTTTGACTTTTGCTATTCATTTTCTGTAGAATTACATTTTTTTTATATAGTATGAAACATATTTTAGCTAATTTTTCCAGGTGATCTTAACCTTCCACTACAAAAGACAAAAGTTTCAAAAAACTAGCTAGTGGCTTTGATTTTCCCGCTCTGCTGAGTACCTTTAGTGTGGAAGTGTGAAATGTAGCGGACCGTCTGTACCTGTTTAAACAAATAAATAACGTATAGCTTACAAAATAAATACTGTAATGTTTGTTTTCCCACTATAGGGACAAACAGATACTGGCGCAGTATTGCAGCAGGTTTTAAGGAGCCATGTTGTACCTGGGAAACGAGCGCGCACTCTGAGGGAGAAGCTAAAATGGACCCAGAAATAAGTTTTGTACCGAACAAGAGTTAAAAAAAATAAAAATAAAATAAAAATCTATAAAAGGTGTTCTTACAAAAAAAAACTAATTTAAATAATCTGGATGATGGATTATGCATAGGGTAAAACAAATTTAAATGGTGAACGACAGAAGGATATTTCAAGCTTCCAAGTTTGTACCATAATGCCTTTGCTTTTAGCTCAAAATTTCCCTTTTTTTAAATAATACCGCATAAGGAGAGAAAAAAAAAACAAACTACCTGTGCTTGTGTTTACACACCTCAGTTAAAGTTCACTGACCACTGCCTGGTGAATAATAGTGTTGAACTAAAGGGGGCGGGGCAGCAAACGCTGGCAGCATCTATTGTTGAAGAGGATGATTAACAGGACAGGATGTGCATATAAAACACAAAAACATTTAACAATGAAAAAAATAATAAAACCCGCAAGCATTTTTTTTAGGTTTGTCATGTCGTCTGCGACCAGATGAAAGCAGCTTCTTAGTGTGACTGAAGGTCGAAGGTCACTGTTGGAGGGGGGGTTGGGGGTGGCAAAGGTCAAAGGCAGAGTCAAGTGTCCCCCAATATAAGAGATGATGAGGAGCAGGAGGAGGAGGAGGAGGCACATGGTGGACCTCTGTCGCTCAGTCTGTGAAAACAGAAACAAAAAAGAGAAAAAGTCATGATAAAACCATTAAACCAGCATCTTGAATTGTTAATTTACATTTTATGAGGCAGACCAACATACAGCAGCGTGTCATTTTTAAATAGTGGGAAAAGGTTGAAATCCTTTCCTTTGTTCTACAAATACAAATCTGAAAAGTGTGGCATGGAGCTGTGGAACTATGGAAGAAAATTTATTTTTTTCCCCAAATAAATAGTTTTATTTATTTATGTCATTACATATTACATTTAATATCTAAACAATTCACTTTCTACTATGTTTGTCATTACTAATCTTAAGAATATCCCTTTAGTATTGTATTGATAGTTTTCTTCTTTTTAACGCAGTAAAAGGTTTTTTTTTTGGGGGTTGGGTCATCGACTGTTTTATTTTTGGACTATTTATTTTTGGAACAAAAGCAAACGAAATAAAAATCACAATTTTTTTATATAAATAAAACTATAAAAAC
This sequence comes from Cyprinodon variegatus, assembly GCF_000732505.1. Taxonomy (NCBI): domain Eukaryota; kingdom Metazoa; phylum Chordata; class Actinopteri; order Cyprinodontiformes; family Cyprinodontidae; genus Cyprinodon; species Cyprinodon variegatus. Next base: position 71,046 of record NW_015150794.1, read on the forward strand.
ATCTTTATCATCCTAAAATGTATACTGTATAATGTAGGAGAAATGTCAACATTGACAAGACAGAAGGTTATTAAAAAAAACTAAATTCAGCTTAAATAAATTCAAAAGTACCTGTAAAATGTAAAATAACTTCAAGTGTTAATATTCATCCTGAACCTAAATTACATGTACATTCTTTTAGATAATCAAATTTAACTAAAAGGTAGCAGGGGTATCAACAGTGGAAAAGCTCATCAGAAGACTGATGCTTATGAATTAAATTCGTAGGGAAGCAGCTGTTCCAACCGTTACACGAGTGAATAAAGTGAATGCGATTGGTCGTTTATCAAGGGGCGGGATTTATGTTGCGGAAAGTTCGCAAGCAAATTTGATTGTGGCCGGTTTGTCAGAAGCATTTTGCTAACCAGTTAGCAACTTAGTGCTAGTAGGTTCCCAATGGGAAAATTCCATTGGGACCAAGTAGCACTAAATTGGTGACTTAGAAACGACACTGTCAAGGAACGCTATGGACAGCGGAAACATGCAAGAGGAGGAGAGTTTAGTGTCGGAGGTCGTGGATGATTCTCCTCCATCATACATTTTTTATTTAGAGGAGGAAAGAGGGGAGAAGATGTTGTGGAAGAGAACAACAGGACAGCAGAAACTTCGTTTGGAGTAGAAGGCTTACAGCCGTACATGTCATCTTTCTCCTAACTCAAAAGTATATACTCATTCTCAATGTAATATATATTCCAGTTTAAGCAAAAAATTATAAACACCATAAATCTAGTATAATCCAGTTACTGTGTTTGTTGGGGAACAAGTTCAAGTTCATCTGGGAATGAGAACTAAAAACGTAAGCATTTAAATTGGAAAAAAAACAAAAACATTGTGATGTAATGTTATTTCTATTAGTGGATTAGTGGATTTTTATGAATAAAACTTTCCTAAAATCCTAAAGAATAAAAACTTGGTCTCACTATTTTGGCAGATTAACAAAATAAATATATTGATAATTAATTGGGTTAAAATAAGAAGCAGGTGCTAATTTAATCCAACCACACAAAAAACATTTTTTGCTTACATTAAAATATAATTTTAGAAAATTTTTTACTTAAGAGAAGAAATTAAGAGAGTTCAGTGACTGCGAGGTTAGCAGAGAAACACAGGAATGAAGGCAAGTGTAGGTGGCAGACTTTGGCTTCTGTTTGCTGCCAGTAGACACACACAGGCCAAGAGGTTCAAGTTTGTTTCCTGCACTGCTACCAAGGCCGGGCCCTGGCTGTCAGGTCGGCCTGGAGGCCCTGGATGACCTGCTCCATGGCTGCCGTCCAGCTGCGTTATTCCCCTGAGAGCAGCGCTTTGTCTGATACAACAATGTGAGCACACCGACACAATGCAGAAGCTTTGACAGGGGGGCACTACTGGAATGCTGCTCCTCTGTTTGTCAGCCATGATGGAGGGGGGCATGGAATGGCAGGACAGGAGAGCCATGGCAGAGAGGAGGAGGAGGAGGAGTGGGGGGCACACACTATAAACAACGAGGGTTTAACCGAAGTCCGAAAGGTACTGGAAAGCATCACGAACTGGAAAGTAGTAGGCAAACACCCAGAGGAGGTAATAGCAAAAAGATGAGTCCTGCCAAATACTGACCTCGGACTCTGCCAAAACACAAAGGTTTAAGCTTTTAAACCCTAAATACTTCCTCGTTCAGTTTAGAATAGCTTCTAAGTATAAATCTCTGCTAATATTAATTTACTGGTGACTTCATTTGTTCTTTACTTTAGTTCTTTTGGAAACAGATCTCATCTTAGAACCTAGACTTAATCTGAGTAAGGACAGTGATCATTACTCAAAGCGCTTGTTGAAGGGATACCGTAATAACATTTTTTATATCACCTGGCTTTAGCCTTGACAATAGAGATCGACAGATCATAGATACGTCCAGCTGATTTGTGAAGATTATTATCTTTCTCCATTTTCAGGCTAAAAAAACGTCGTAATGATAAATGTTGAACGAGTTTCAGATCTAAACAGGAAAACAATTGTAAATTAAATAAATAATCAAACAGAGATGGATAGCAAATGAAGAGATAGGCAAACGCTTTAACGTTGGCCATAAAAAATATTTGATCGATGCATCAGCCGATGTCTTCTTAACTGACCTCGGTGGTCTGGAGTTTGTGTGCTAAACTAACTGGTTCTACTCCTGAACAGCAGGCATTAAGGCATTTGCTGTGTTTTTCTAGATGGCATTTCAAAATTCTCTTTTTTTAATGTGATTTGTTAAAGGACTTAATGACTAATTGCTAGTTGTTTATAAAATATATTTAAATCTAGTCACTTAAGTTGAACGTTTGAGTTTCTCATGCTAATATTAAAATATATCAATAGAATTGAATTATCATGTTAAAATAGGGACTATAAGAAGAGCTAACAGTAACGTATTTTCTTCCAACTCCCACTTAGAATAAAGAGTCTGAATTAAAACCCTGTTTTAACACTTTTCCACCAAGTCAGCTAAATTTTAAACTTTTTTAAATTATTCAGTCATTTATGTACTTTTTTCCCTTTGTTTATTATCTAGTTGTTTATGGCATAAACACAAATGGAGACAATAAAGACATTTCATATCTCTACGCTTTGTTTAATCAATCCCATATAACGCCGTAATTTAATGAAGTCTGATTTAAATGCTTTCAAATCCATTAATCAGTATTGTGAAAGAGGAAGGGAGAGCCAGACTTTCAGCAGATAACAGGAAGGCCAAACATTCTACCTTTTCACCTTGGAACATTGAATATTTGGAAACATTCTCCTGGGAATCTTACATTTAGGATAATAAGGCCAAAACTCATATCACTATATATTTCTTCATTTTGGTCAAAATGATCAAATTCAGATATCGACATAAACGATATAAAAGCCTCAGTAAAATGACCAACAATCCAGTACAAACTTCTGAACCTTACAAAGTTTGTTAAACTCCTAAAATCGAACATTTTAGAAATGATTGTTTAAAAAAAGTAACAAGACTGCAGTCTGTATCAGATTTCAGCAAATCAGACACCACTGTTATTAAGTAAAATTACAATTCCATAAATATTGATATTTATTTATTGTGCAGACCTAAGTTAAGGGTATGAATTCTTTGAAAACGTATAAATGCTAGCAAAGCTAACATATGCTGGTAACTCTAATCATTGTCATTGTGACAAAAAGCGCTGAAACAATCGGATTAGTCGATAATTAGAATAATCAGAAGCTAATTTAGAAATTATTAATAGTTAACTGGAGTGTATATACTCTACAACAGGGGTCTTCAATGTTTTCCAGGTCAAGGACCCCCAAATGGATGGCGAGATGGAACGGGGACCTCCCAATTATATATGTTGTATGAAATTGTGTTATATCAAACTTATAGTCACTCTATTACATATAGAGTAATGTAACAAAAGTAATTTCGCCCTGGGTTCATTAAAGTATTTCTGATTTGGACTCGTCATTGATGGGACAGGTGTTGTGAGTGAAACGGTGCCCAGCTTGAAAGACTAAGAGAGAAAAAAAGTATCCCTCAATATGCTCTATCTCCTAAATTAGAAAAGTTTTAGTTTACTCTCTTAAAAAAAATGTTTAAGGAGCCTTTTGCTATTCAATTATTAATCAATTAATGGAAAAAATAATTGATCTTAATCTTTAAGCAAAATGATCATCCTAGTGTTAAAGTGTTGATACAATGACTCTTCTCTAACACACCCTGCATGTTACATCTGCACCTAATGTCAATGGTTTATAAACGGAAGATGGGAAATTGGTGCATTTCTTTAAAATAAACAAAAAAAAAATCAATGCTATTTGGTGTTTGGTTTACATGTCCCAAAATGACTCTTTGTTTTCATACTTCAAACGATCATTTTAAGGTGAATTATAAAGAAAAAATAAAGCTTTTAGCTCACTGTAGGCTGCAGCGTCTGAGAAGAGGTTATAATCTGTTTGAGACAAGCAGTGGAGTTATGCTCTTATCTGTCATCCGCTTTTTTTTTTAAACGTTTGAATCTTTATATATTTACACAGCAAATAAGCTTTAGCTAAACAGCTCTTAATTATTGTTGGGACAATGAAAACGAAGCTGACAGCGAACGTGGGTGGGAGCGGGGCAGGCAGAGAGAGGCTGAGAGAACGTCTGAGGTCCGTGTTTTTTTTTCTTCTCTGCAGTCCAGACGTGGACGTTGATCAAAACACTGCTTTTCAGGACAGAGGCCAGGCCGACCCGAGCTGACCTCGCTCAAATGTGGATACACTCCCACACTTGCCACAGAATTGGGTTAGAAAAACACTGTTCACCAAACACCTGCATTAGCCAGGGGCGGCTGGTGTTGTTGCAACACATACAGGTGGTTCAGGCCCACCACCCGCCTCTCTCTCCCTCTCTTTGTCTGTCTGTCCCAGCCCCTTTGCACTCACTGACCCACCGCCGCTTACCCGCCATGTCCCTAAAAACCCATTCGCTCAGACGGGACGGACAAAAGGCATCATGGGAGTGAGCCACGGGCCAGGGTAATGCGTTTAGCTGACATGGGTTGGCGTTACAGCTGAAGTGATGGTCTTTCAAGACCAGAATAGGGATGATAGATTTGATCTGCTGCGCTGGATTTCTGTTCTTTTCTTTTTTATAATATTTTTCTGTGAACGAAGCCTAGAAACAGCTCATATGCTGTGGCCATATGAGGTTCTTATTCAGCATTACAGCATTCTATTTGACATACAGCATTCAGGTCACAAGAAAAAAAAAAGTTTCAAAATGTTCTATAAAATGTAATAAAGAAATGTTTCTGTTTGGCATTAAGCAGGTATCAGGTGGTTAGAACAGCTTTATTCAGCATTTTGAAGGGCTTTTCTGGTTTACCTTCACATGTTTAGTTCAATGAGCCCCTTACTGTTGAGGTTAAAATAAACAAGATAAAAAAAACCTGTGTGAGGTCTACAGAAGCAAGACAGCAGCAGTTTAGTCTGGAGAGGTAATAAAAAAAGGCCCTAAACAAAGTGACCTTCAAGTAAAACAGACTAAAACATCCGCCAACATGCCCAGGTATGGCCATCCGGGCTGGTTTACTCAGAAAGCAGACTACAGGGTGATAAAGAAGCTTTAAAGCAATCCTCACATTTCCTCATGGTGCCTAAAGTAAGTTTAGATAGAAAAATGAACATCTGTGCAGAACGAGGCAGCAGGAGTTCAACTTTTATAGGGTCAAAAAGAAGAAACATTTTTCCCTCTGAGGGAAATATGAAGGCAATTATTTGGAAGTGAGAATGTAGAAAATTCCCAGAACTTCTAGAGAAATTCTCTTTAAAGGGATGGGGGTAAAACTGTATCTTTTGGACACCAGAACAGAGGAACTCCTTGGTAGAAAACAGAGAAAGAAGCAGCTGATACAACCCTGAGAAGTGTGGAGCTAGAAAGCTGATGGTTTGGGGATGTTTTCTAAGCTGGCTCAACATCAAATAGTTTAACATGAGTGATATTATAACCAAAGGGTTTTTAAGGAAAAGGTGAGAGATGCATCCTGTAACTAGAAAAAGACCCAAAAAGTAATAAATAAACTAAAGAATGGTTGCATTTAGAGATGGAAAGTTCTGGTTGGGTTAACTTGGGATAAGGTGAATTAAAACAAACCCTTTATTCAAAAAATACTATTAATGTATATATATATATATATATATATATATATATATATATATATATATATATATATATATATAGTATCAGATTGATTAATTATGCCATTTACTTGTTTTATAATTTATTTTTTTCATAATGAAGCGTTATTTTGTGACACTGGTTTTGTGAAGCTACTTTATGTATTCAGTTACTTTGGAAATACATACACAATAAAATAAAGTGCATAATTAAAAAAATCTTCCAATAAATAAAAAATTCTGAGATACAATAAAATTAAGATACGTTATTTTAACCCATTTTCTAATTCATGTGGATATTTATTTGTTTAATGAAATATATATTAAAAACTCATCAATAGCAATATTCATGTATTTATTTTATGTTGAATGTAATGGCTCTCCATATTTGGGCACCGGGTGGTTTGTAAGATAAATCAAACAAAAACACCGTGTTTAAAGAACAATATAGTTTCCTCATTATGGTACAAGTTTATAAGTGGTAATACAACTTTGTACCTTCCTTTTTTTTCTTTAATAATACATATTTTCCATCTGTTTTACATTTATGAGGAAAACTGCTTTAGTGAATTCACCAAAGCAAACTTTAGAAGGTTTGAAATCAATAGATATACTACTTAGTTTATGAGTGAATAAACATCTAAACAAGTCTTTAAAAGAAGCATGAGTCACATTACACTTAATAGAAGGAAACTTCAGCTGCTAAAAAAAAAAAAAAAAACAGGCTTTTAATGGTAATTCAACAGCAAAAAATGCTCCATTACGAATGCAGGCCTGAAAATAATACCCCAATTAGACACCATTACAGAAAGCTTTGGTGTTAAAATGTTAAGAATAAGCACCAGTAAAGCATTTTACGGTGATTAAACATTCTCAATCACTTCCACATCTAAGCCTTTAAAGCTGATCCCCTCAAATTGACGAATGTAGAGTTTGCCAAAGCTGGAGAATGACAGAAAACAGGAAGGAATCCAGGAGGCAAAACTCCCTAAATACACATTAGCGCACATGCTGAGATTTGAAGAAAGCCCTCAAGCGTCACGTTCTCGCAAGTCCAAAGGTGGTCCGCTGAAATTCTGCTTTGTCATTGTAGTGGGTTTAAGAGGAAAGTAAGTTTCCTTCACAGAGTTTTAGAAGCTTCAAGAAAAGCCTCAGCGATAAAGGAAGAAATAAGACAAATGAAAACAGATGTCAAACTGGATTTTAGATCCATTTACAAAGCTGAAGTAGCTGGGCTGAAGTGTGACCAGCACTATCAGAATAGGAGTTAAGGTAGCCTCCAGCAGGACGGCGTTCAAATTGAACACATGTGGAGAGACATCAAGACTAATCAGAGCGAACTGGTGCTGCGCTTTAATCAAATAAGGTTTATTTGAATACAGTCGTTGTACAAATGACGAGTGGAAAACTTCAGAGTTGCCAATCTTCCCCTGAGTGGACGTCCCAGCTGGCCTGCTGCAAAGCCAGACGCTGCAAAACACACAGCAAGTGTGAAGCAAAGCGGTGGCGAGCTCATCATGTGGGCTTGATGACATGAACTTTGGACACAATTGTTAAACTTACAGGAGCTTGGTAGAAACTATGGCTGCATCTAACAATTTAGCAAATCGATTAATCTGTTGAGTATTTTTTCGATTAATAATCGGACAGCCAGAGGATTTGTACCAAATTAAACAAGGTGAAACTAAAACTTTTCCACTGGAGGAGTTGTGGATACAGCATAATAAAGGATGAAAACTTTTTTTTAATTTTTTTATCTTAAATGCAAAATGTTTATATATTTTTTTTTACACGTTTTAGAGTCTCTACACTCCAGTTAACGATTAATTAATTAGTAAATTAGTTGATGATTACCTCAATAATTGATTAATCTGATGCATTGATTCAGCCCTAGTAGAAACTAAGTCATCAACAGAAGAATTACCCTAAAATAACTGAAAAAATTTACTAATGGGCTGCAAAAAAAGAGACCTCAGCATTAACCTGAAATACTGTGATGGAGCTGTCCATGGATAAGGAACAGGAGTTAAAAAAAAAATAAATTTCTATAAAATAGGAGACATAGCTGCGATAAGTTTTCCAGATAAAGTAAACTCAGGTTAGCTCCTTGTTTTCCCAACAGACTAAAAGAAAACTAAAACTTCTGTAATACGTTAGCTTCCAGTCAATAAAATGGAGGGTGAAAAAATGAGTTATTGAGTTTTATATGGACTAAAATTTAGAAATCAAGCAATCAAAAGGATACACTGTAGAGCTTCTGTTCTAGAGCAATTATTCGACTCCTATTCATCCAAAAAAAAACTGTCTAAATGCTAAAAACATTTCATGGAATAGCAGCAATGCCTTACATTTGGAGAGGCTGCAAAAACAACACTGAGTGTTTTGGCATGGGAAGCAGTAGCTGATATTTGTTTAGGCAGCTTTTGAAGATTTACTAGATGTTCATAGAGAACCACCCATGGCTGACATTCTAAACTATGGAGGAATACCTTAAAAATTCCCTAATACTTCAGGAATTTGGCGACCAATGGGAATCCTGCTAGACCCAACACGCCTTTTTTAAACCAGATACACGCCAGCATTGTCTGGTTTCTAGATTTCCGTTCTTCCAAGTGTGGATTGCCCATTAAAAAAGAAAAAAAAAAGTTGCTGAAAAGTAAAAGAAAAAGTTTAGGCAGTTAAAATTCTTCAAATCAGAATTTTTTTGATGTGCAAGGCGTCTTGGTTAATAACTATAACATCTGTCTGCTAGCATATCAGGCTATTTAGGAGGTAGAAACTGCTGCCTGCAACACACACGCCACTAAAAGTGCAGGGGGTGTGAGGAGGGATGGGGTGGGGGGGGTCCTGTTACCAGCAGCACATGTTTCAGACCGGCCCATAAATTTATGCCAGTCTCGAAATAGAGCCGTAAATATAGAAGGGCCTTGCCGTGGAGGTGGGAACGAGGGAGGAAAAGGGCAGCCTTGTACCATCATCTGGCACATCTTACTCCCCTGCTGGCTTCCCCGGTGTGATAAGCACGTCTCACGCCCTTTTACCACCTCACAGGCGTTTCTCCTGGGCCACCACGGAAAAGGACAGTGGGTTGGAGAAGGTTTCCCCTTGAAATCACCGACACCACTACACTTTAACCTTTCGTACCCTCAGCAGGTTGGGGTGAGGGGGGCTCTCACTCTGATCAGTTAGTTTCCCCACTGGTGGAGGCTTCTCTCCTGTGATTATCAGTCTAGACCAGGAGTCTGTTACCTTTCAAATACAAAGACCCATTTAGCTGAGTCCAGCAAAGTTAAAGTCGATTAGAGCCTTAAAATGCCTTAAAATGATCTTTTAAATAAAACACAACCTGTTATTTTAATTAAACATCTCCCATAGGAAAGCTGTTCCCATTTTAAACCAAAAGTATATTTGTGTGTTTAGCTTTTAAAATTATGTAAAAGAAAATATGATAATAGCTCTAAAACATATTTCTTATTCATTTAATGTCACCCTGTTATCAATATCTATTCAAATATTCTTTATAAAAAAGCCAAGACCGGCATTTGTTATGATAGTACATTAGTTTATTCTTAATATCGTTATTAGCTGCTATTAAAAGCAAGATATAGAGGCTGTGGTTCCACAGCCACAGGTTGCAGACACCCTGATCTAAATATAATTTTGAAGTTAAAGACTGACATTGGATTTTTACCTCCACTGATCAGTGTCAATGGATGCATATTAATATCTCCTTTGGCAACACATGGTTACCTAAAGCCTCACTTATATCTGAGAACTTTTTCTATCTTCGGGTTAACACAACATTAAATCACAGAACGACTCCATCATAACCCTGTGAACATGTTAAATTTTAAGTTAAAAAAAAAAAGAGAATAGGCTCAAACAATCCAGGCAGCTGATGGGTTTGGGTTCTTTAGGTGAGGACTGCTGTCCAGCACTATTTTTGGTAAATGTAAAGAAGAACAATCAAAAGCTAATGTGATTATTTTGTATTAGTATAAATATAAGCTAGTAGACTCAAATGTTTGCATCAGAAACATGGAAGCCGGTGTAAGTACCAGATCTGCTCGGGTCCTGCACATGCCGGTGACGTTACGCTACATGATTGGCTGATCGATGCCACATGATGTAAACATAGTGGTTGCCCAGACAACGGTAATAACATCATGCAGCTTCGGTGTGCAGAGTCAGGAGCATCTGTAGGGTTAGCGTGTCTAATGATCGATGAAGTTTTACCTGATCGATAAAACAACTGAAAAAATTTTTTTGTAGCGAACAACTGTTAGACCATGATATAAAGTGGGGGAGCTGGGTAGCGCTGTGGCTAGCTGTGTTCAGTAGCTAAGGTCAGTTAGCCATATTAAGCTTTGCTACTTTTAACTGTGTTAACAGCAACGTTCGTTTTCTAATAACTGTTGTTTTATTTCTCTAAAATCTCTACGAAGATCATTTATTAAGACGTTCTATTTTTTTCTTCTCTTTATTCTATCAGATCTTAATAAAAAGAATAAAAATAAAATAGACTTTGTCACCTTGTTAAATGGCAGAGCTCAGTCTGTATTAAGGGCAGATTATACCTCTGCAACCGCACACATCAAATGTTGCTTGGGTCTGGTCGTGAACCAGTTTTGCTGGTATGCTTCTGCATCATCGGCCTGGAATTTCTAGGGATGCACAGCAGTTTTCCACCAATGCGCTAGGGGGAGCCTATTCGAGAACTCGCAAGAACTTTGGCGGCGCTAGCAAGAGTGTTTATCCTCCAAAACGACAATGGCGCGTCTGCAAGATATCACAGTCACAGAGATGGATCTAGAGTTGCTAGACATCAAAGAGAAACAGGTTCTTTTAATGGAGTTGGCAAAAAGATCGATTAACCTTTTGCCGTAGTTGTCCATTGTAGTTGGTCCTCAGTTTTAAAAAATGGCGTGCTAAGGCACCAAATCGAGAAGCACAACCACACAGACAACCGGAAAGGCATACAAAGGACCAATCACAGCCGCTTTCTGTCTGCGCACTTCCGCATGAGGTCTGCGACCATCGGATCCATAGACAGGATTTTTTTTTAGGTGTGTGACGACGGTTGCGGGGTGGGTGGCGTGGTCTACTTTAGATTGCATAAAATGTAAATAATAGCAAATATAGGTAATTAAAAGTTGTGAGTCCAAAAGAAATTTGATCCTTAAGAAACGGGTGCATTACAGTTTTTCCGAGTTGAGTTGCCATATTACTTATTATTACTTACATTGTTCTTACGTCATAAGAAGGGGCAGGGCCCCAAGCAGATCTGGTACCCACACCGGATCCATCTTCCCTCATAGCAATAGTTAAGGCTGGTGGAGAGGCTTTAACTTAAACACCTACCTGAGTACTATTGCTAACGATGTTGTTAAAGATAACAACCTGCTAACTAACACAATAATAATTCAAATTTGCACTCATATATCATTACTCTAGCAAAAGTTATTAGGCACAATAAATGCAAAGTGATCACTTCTTTTCTAAACCACTGCAACAGTTAAGCCTGAATTATTTTTTAAGTATTGCCATCAGCTTTAGTTGCTAAACCTCAAATGAAATAAAAGCAGAAAATGTGTGCCTTTTTAATACATTCCAAGCAACATTTCCCAAACTGAGGAAGAAAGCTTCTGCCAGCTGGATAGAAGAAACAAAAAAAAAAAAAAAACAACCAGCCTTCACCTCCCTCCCAGTCTCCTCTAGGTCAAGAATCCAGGTGTGTCTCAATGAGTTCGGCTCTGCCACTGAGAGGAAGTGCATTCCTGAATGATGATGATGCGTTTCCTCTCAGCGCCGCTGTGTGTCTTAACACGCCGCAGCTGTAATTACGACGCCACATCAAAAGGCTGCCTGCCTTGACTCCGTGCAAACAAACGCAAATCGACCTGGATGCGGGGAACAGCCTGTACACACATCAGACTCCATACTTCATGAGCGGGAAGTGAAAAGATCCTACAGAAACCAACAAGCATGGATCAACTAATTGGTCTGCATTTATATTTTAAAAAAAAGATTAGATATTTAAACAGTCTGTGAGGTTAGGCTTCATAAAACTTTTGAAAAAAAACAATTCAATTCAGCTTATTTCTATAGCGCCAATTCACAACACATGTCATCTCAGGGCACTTTACAGATCATCAGATCATCCAGTCAAACTGATTCAGAGTTTTCTATCTAAGGACAACCAGTTGATTGCCTCGACTTATTGACTTGAATGCAATCCCTCACACTAAGCATGCTTGTAGCGACAGTGGAGAGGAAAAACTCCCTTTTAACAGGAAGAAACCTCCAGCAGAACCAGGCTCAGTGTGAGCGGCCATCTGCTGAGGCCGACTGGGGTTCAACAGACAGAAGGAGGGGTACAAAAAGCAATAAAGATACAAGCAGAGAAAGATCAATAAAACGGTTATAATAAAGCTTTTCAGTCGGTTAAAATTTTAAGAATGAGTACAGAATCTAATTTTATTTAAACTCTTGCAAAACTAAAAACTGATGTTCACAGATCCTCTCCATCTGACTGAGCTTTAGCTGTTTAAGAAGAAAAAAACCTAAAAAAGCTGGCAGATAAATAGCTTTGTGTCGCTAGATGTGTTTCCATTGTTGTCTTGTATGTATTTTGAGGCATCGTATTAGAAAAGTTGATGGAAACTTCTTCATTTGGAACTATGTTTAAGATAGCTTTTGACTTCTTCAACAAAAAAGTACCGTATTTTCCAGACTATGGAGTGCGCCTCAAAATAAGGCTTGGCCACTAAAGTTTTTGAAAAAACCTGGAAATGTACACATACAAGCTGCAATGGGCTATAAGCTGCTGATATCTATTGAACTGTCTCCCACCGCACCTGTAGGGGGAGCTCTACATATCGCCCCTGGAGTAGGGACGAAGAAGCATGCTAGCTCGCAGCAGTAAGAGCTTCTACTGAAAGATGGGGCTTTGTCGGCTCTTTATTTCAGCTCTGCAGGAGTTTAACCTAATCCCTTCATTGATTTAGCAGCATTAATGGGGTTAAATAAATGTCAAAATGTGCGAATTCAGGACATTTGTTCTCTGTCACGCCTGCTGCTAGCATGTTGAGCTAAATGAAAATTAGCCCCTCATTCTTTCATTTCAAGCTTTGACTTTCCCCTCTGATGGGTAGGAAAAATCCACAGGAAAGCAGCACCTTCTCATTAGCCGCATGGTTCAAAGCTTGTGAAAAAAGTAGCAGCCTTTAGTCCAGAAAATACGGTAATTACGTTTTAAATAAGCTCTGACGTGGAGAACATTTAGCTCATGGCTGATCAGTACTTCGTACTTCTCTTGTGTTGTCTCTAGATGATTTCCAACATCGCAAATAAAAGTCAACATGATAAGCTATGTACAACTAGTGCGATGGTATTAGATTAATTGAAACCTTGCTCCATTAACAATCCGTACAACGTCCCAGTTTGCTACCTCTGCTTCCTGTTTATTACAGCCCCTTTGCATCATCTGATGGAAATTCAAATTTCTATTTTCTCTGTTTTAAAATTTTAAACCTTCTCATGAAAACCTTATAAAAACAAGACTACTTTTACATAACAACAATGTTCAAGTAAAAACACTTCTGTAATACACTGCATATAGAAAACATGCATGATATCAATAGCAGAAAGTGATTATTCATAAAGTGTTGGGTTCACACCAGGTTAGAAAATAAAAGCTCTACAGATGAGTGTGTTATGACTGAAGTCGTCCAATTAGGGGGCCTCAATAATTACTGCGGCTGCAAACAGACGTGCTGACAAACAGGAGTGAGTGATTTACACACGAAACACAAGGATGTTTCTTGTTTCTACACCACGGGTCATATGAGCGTGCACCCGACTCCCGCTTCAGGTATGCAACATATGTTCCTATGACTAAATCCAAGAAAAGAAAGGACTCTTCCAGATAGACAACCAAAAACAAGACATTAAAAGCTGGTTACAGCTTTTTTATATTGTAAGATACAAAACGCTGAGATGATTAAAAGTCCTAATAAAGCGAGACGTCTTCTGGACATGAACACGGCATCTTTTAAAGCATTGCAAACATTGCTCTTTGGGAAACAACTGTTGAAATCCAGTAAAACTGAACAAACAAAGTACTAAATAAGTTAAACAAAATACCAAAGAAAGTGATCAGAGTTGCGTTGCCAGCTGTTCAGCTGGCAGAAGCCTGTAATCGATATATTATATATATTAATCTAAGTTTTTTAGATATATTAATCTAAAAAACTTATGAAAAAAGACGTGTTTATGAAAGCAATTCTGGATATCAAGTTTATTTTGAGGGTAATATTACTAACTGTTGCTTAATTCCTTTAGATAAAGGCAATAAAACAGCATTTAAAATGTTTGTTTTATTATAAATACAGTCAGTCATCTTTTTAATGATGTTATAAAAAAAAACTAGATCAAAAGTTAGTCAATTTCAGACTTCAATCAATTTGTAGACTTTCTTCTAAAGCAAAATGGCACAACTAGTTTCTGACGACATGAACGGGTTATCGTAGGAGGTCAAACCAGACTTTGGACAGAAAATAATGTGGAAAAAACCTAATTATTTTCATTAATGAAGGAGGACCTTTTCTATATTTAGACCTGAAAAAATAAAAATTAGGTAAGATGACGATTACATATTCAAAGTTTTCACAATATTTAAACAGAATAAATAAAGAAATGAAACTAAAATATTCCTCTTAATTGTTTTAACTGCAATGCTGTAACATTCATTGTCACCTTCATAAACAAACCTTAATTACCACTAAATTTACTAGCAGCAGTAAATTGCTGGGCTATCATCACAGGCAATGAGCCCAGTGTTGTTTTATAAAAGGTAAAAATGTTGCAACCTTGTTTTTAACAAGCTAAGCAGCAGTTAACATGAACAGGTGGGAGGAGGATGCCACTGCCTCACTCTTTGCACACCAAAATACTTTTTATACAGACTGTAAACCTGTAAAAAACGCATTTATATACCATATAAAAACAGCAAATCAAGAAAACACAAATGCAACTGCTATCCAGTAACATTCTGCTCATTTTGAGCTTTAAATCGACGTTTCATCTCAGTTTAAGCTAATCAAACTGTAACATAACATGAAGGTCAACTTAATCGAAATTGCAAAAGAAAAGTAAAGATATACCAGTTCATCATCCAATGCAATTCTTTCATTAGCAATCAGATAGTTTTACTAATCATTATACGCATCCACTATTTTCAGTCCATAAATGCATTAAGAGCTAGCCCTGTCTGATGCAGTTTGTTTTTATTTCTACATTTCCTTCTCAAAAAACCCCAAAAGAAAGTGAATGAATTCATGTTTTTAAGATTATTTAAAATCAAAGGATATAAATGTTTAAATCAGATCCAATCTCCATCAAGGAACCTAAAACATATTTATATTTACATATTTGTTATCTAAAAAACTGAACTAAATCTGTGCAGCTCCATCCTCTACACTAAATGTCAACTCATGCAGCAGACTCATAAACAATATTTTTTATCTTAGATTTCCTAGTAGAAAACTAGGAAAACAAATGAAACGCATTGAAAACACCACCACTATTGCTTCAAGTAAACGTTTTAAACAACCTAAAGTTTCTTTTAAAGCAGGCAAAAGGCTTTAAAAACACCAAACCGACAACACACACCAGTAAACTCTGCATACATGCTGACACAAACCAAAACAGCAACATGTGAACGGACAGGAACAGAGAGACGCCGCCAGCTAGGGCCTTTTTTAAAGGGCCACTCAGTCCACAGCCGACCCAAGATAAACTTTGGTTCATTCAGAAAATAAGCCGTCTACCAGTCTGTTGGCACACAGCACAAAAATAAAATAAAAAAGGGCCTAAAAGATGAACCGCACTTCTTGTAACGCTGTTGCTACAGACTAGACCTCAGCTCCCCAGACAGAAGCCTTCAAAGACAACAGCTGGCTGCTTCAAGTGCCATAAAAACAAGATCTCACACACTTGAGTCAGAATAGAACATGCACTTTGAAGATCTGCAAATTGATGTAAACCGGCTAAAAATAGCACAGTTATTTTGGAACTACAGCCATTTTTTTCTTTTTACTCACTGTATTTGTACGTCCTATAAAAAAACTAAAAAGGAAACTCCAAACTGTGGGTGATTACAGTGATGGCAGAGACAAAGAGTCAAACTCACCCTTGGTTGTCGTGGTGACTCCATCCGATTTGGTGAAGTCTATGCTGGCGTAGGCTCCGTTCTCGGGCAGAGGTACCATCCCCGCTGGCGCCGCCGCCGCCACGCCCCCGCTGCTGCTACTGGCCCCCGGCGCCGTCGCTCCCCCGTCGTCCCTCAGCTCCAAGGCGATGTAGTTGAGGCCGTTCTGGTAGCCGGCAGACATGTTCCTGCACATTCTACCGGCGCTGGACCCTGAGGAGGCCGATGCAGGGAGGTCCGCTTCCGTGTTTCTCGGCTGGGCTTGGTGAGCCGACGGATCGGCGCCGTTGTCCACAGACATCCATGCGCTGTCGAAGGATGCCGAGCTGGCCCATCTGGACGTCTGTTCTTCCGGCGGGTGGGATCCGTTAGTGTTGGGGGCTGAGAGGTGAGACAGAGAGGGATGCGTGGCTGAGGATGAGGGGGTGGAATTGGAGGAGCTGGAGGAGAACGTCTCCGAGCTGTGTCTCCTCCTGCCTTGGGGGTCTGCTCGCACCACCTTTGGCTCCGGCTGCTGGGTTAATGGAGGATGAGGAGGGGAGGAGGATGAGGAGGCAGAGGCGGGATGACCGTAGCATCCCTCTATGATGCAGAGGTGCTGCAGCATTGCTGTGGGGCTTTGAGTCCTCTCACCTCTGCTGAGGTTAAACGACATCTCTGTGTAATCGTCTCCGACTGACCTCCAGTGACCCCCTGAACCGGTGACCCCAGAGTTGCTAACCAGAGGTCGGATGTAGCTGGGCGGGTTCCAAGGAGCTACCAGGCTGGGTCTGGGCGACTGGTTCTTACACCCAGCGGCATCGTGCTGGTCTGTCCCAACCTCGACGCTCATGTAGTCCTGGGCCTGGGGAGGGGAGCACCGAGCTTCGCCGGGTAACAGAGAGGGGGCGGCGTCTTGAGCTGACAGCGGATAGGGCGGGGGCTGCTGCTGGTGAGGGAAGTGTTCACCCAACTCTATATTGATATATTCTCCGGGACTTGAGTGCCCCCCATGGGGGAGGCCGGGCGCCGAGACCGAGCTAGGTACACCAGCGGGCGCCGTGGAGGGCTCGCTGACCCGCAGCGGACCATGGAAACTCCTCCTACCCAACGGAAGGCGGGTGGGCCTGGTGACCCGTCGGTCGGCCATTGCTGCAGTTGTATGGTGAGCACCGTAGGGGGGAGGCGGGTGGGAGGGAGTGGAGGTGCTACCCCCGCCTCCTATTCTTTTTTCTGGTCCTGAAGCGTTTGCAAATGCCGAATATACTGGTTTGGCAGGAGAACTCATCGGTACATATTCCCCATCTTCTTTCTCCCCCCTCTCTCTGCTAGGAGCCTTATAAGAGCGCGGCAGGGAGAAATACGGGCTGTAAGACTTGAGAGCCCCCTCAGGTGTCCCTGGCGTGTAATACACAGTGGTGTCTTCACTTGGGAGCTTGCAACCACCGCCGCTGTAGGACATGTCCATATATTCTCCATTTTCGGGTTTCTCAGCTATGCTGCTGGTTCCCCCGACGCCGGCAGAACTACTAGGGGAGGCCTGCAGAGAGGAAGGAGATGTACCGCCGCCTCCTGGGAGCATCATCATGTAACCATGAGAGTCTGTGGAAGATTGGGATTGGAGCTGCGGGTGGTTGTGGTTGGAACGCGTCCCTAAAGCTGGGCTGTGGAACTGGGGAGAGTTGGAGATCTGATAGGAATAAGAGGAGGGTTGCATAGGCATGTAGTCAGGTGGAGTGTCCCGCGGCGACGCAGCCACGCCACACATCATGGGCATATAGCCGCCATCTTCCTTGGCAGAAGAGGAGGACGAGAGCGGAGGGCGTTCGGCTCCGGCTTCCGTCCTAGAAAGCGTGGAGGGGCGGCTCTGTTGGCTGTGCTCGGAGCAGGAACTGTAGTCAGAGCGGAGCGAGGAAGAGGAGGAGGACGGCCCGCCGCGGAGCAGCCCGCTCCCG
Organism: Cyprinodon variegatus; assembly: GCF_000732505.1. Taxonomy (NCBI): domain Eukaryota; kingdom Metazoa; phylum Chordata; class Actinopteri; order Cyprinodontiformes; family Cyprinodontidae; genus Cyprinodon; species Cyprinodon variegatus. The sequence continues at coordinate 88,866 of NW_015150794.1, forward strand.
AACGGCAACACTACATCTGACCCCTCATCCAGTGAGAGGTTGGTCTGGGTCATTTTCTGATAGGTGGCAATGCCAGAAGCTCCGGTGGTGCCGGCAGCGGCTCTGGAGAAAGAGTGCGTCCTCCTTCTCAGGGACGAGGAAGAATAACGCTCATCCTCTGTAGTTAAGGTGCTTTCTTCACGTGGCGTCTCGCATCCGCTGTTGTTTCCAGAACTAACACTGGTGCCAAACACCTCCCGGTTCCAGCCCATGGCCATGTAATCATTAAGGCAGTTCTCCTCTCTGATTGGCGGGGTGTTTCCCAAAGAGTCGGGCGTGTTGCTTCGAACCCGGAAATACCGGAAGTCACCGGGGCTGGAGCCGTACTCATCCGAGGAGTTAAAGCCGCCGTCAGAAGGGGAGCCGCATATGGACGCACTCGATGGCCGGGTGAGGGTATCGGAGACAGAACCGTGGCCACTGCTGGAGGAGACGCTGACCGGGCTGGTGGTTGAGGGGAAGTGGGAGACGGGAAGCGACGCCGAGCGGGCGTGACAGGTGGACGGGATAGCCCGGACGTAGCGGTTGCTGTTGGTGCTAGTGCCGGCATTCCCCGTGGCCACGCCGCTCCAGCTGCCTCCGCTCCCGCCGCCATCCTGGCGACCGTGAGGACCACGGGCGGCGTTGAGGTGGACCAGGCTCCCCGTGGCGGAGCGGAACGGCCGATTCATCGTCCCCTCGCCTTCGCTGGAAGTCCGGAAGCGGTAGCCGCTCGCCCCGGAACTTTTACTCGAGGGCGGCGTGCCGACCACAGACTCCGTCCTGGAGCGCCGCTGCAGCCCTGTCTGACTCGGAGGCAGGTTACCCAGGTGGCGTCGGGTTGTGATGAACGACATGGGGTTGGAGCCCGACGACTGGCTCTTGCTCCTCGGCCTGAACTCTGCAAAAGCCTTCAGGGCTTTCATGGTTTCCAGGATGGTCTCGTGCATGTTCTGGGCCACCACCGAATCATCCACCTGCATCCATATTTCCCCAGGCCCGATGGAGGAGGAGCGGCCGACCTCTATGAAGAAGAAGCTCTCCGAGTGTCCGCAGCGCCTGATGTTCATCAGCTGGAGGTTAACGCAGGGGGTTTCAGAGTTCAGCTTAACGAGGTGAATGGTTTTAGTAGACAGGCATAGGCGGTAAACACCAGTGAGGTTTTTAGTTTGACCCAGTCCTTTGGGCTTTACGTTAACCTGCCAAACCTCTTTAAACACAGTCCCAGGGCTGACTGTCCCATATCCATCATCCAAGTCATCCGAGTCCAGGTGGCCCCTCTTCCCCTCGCTCATCAACTCACTGATGGCCACGTACCAGTCCTCCTGCTCCGCCTCGTTTTCAGCCACTATAGCAAAATATTCGTCCTTAGTGTACAGGGCGATGAGGTGCTTGTTTTTAGAGTCCGCCCTCTTGTTCACCGTGAAGCACTGGTAGAGGTAAATAACCCTCTTCGGGGGAGAAGCGGCCACCACTCCCCCGCTGGCGGCCGCCGCCGCCGCCGCCGCGGTGCGCAGGCTGCTCCTGAACTTCTTCTCGCTGTCGTAGTACTCCAGACGACTCGGCCCCAGGTGGCTGGCGGCCCGCAGCACGAAGAAGCGCTTGTGTCCGTGCTTCTGCTTTCTCAAATAGCCGCACTTTCGGATGTCGTCTACGGCTTCCGAGCTGTTGGTGACGGTCACCGCGGCGTAGACATGGCCGCTGCTGCTGGTGCTGCTGCTAGCGGCGGGGTCCTCGGCGGTGTGTACCTGGCTGATAGAGGAGGGGGAGGCTTTTCTTCCCGGGGACTCGGAAAGATGCTGCTGTGGAGCCAGCTGGTAGTGATGATGCTGATGTTGATCCTTTGGCGAGTCGGTGCTGATGTTTTGGTGGTGGTGGAGGTGGTTGGAGGGAGGTAAATGTTGCAGAAAACGAGAACCTCCTCCTGCTATATTGATTAACGGGTAAGGGGGTTCCCCGACTAAACCGTTAGTGTTGGCGGCCCCAACGTCCCTCTGCTGAGCCTCCACCAGCAGCACGGCCGCCTTTCCCTCCTGGTAATTCGTTAAGTTAGCCATCGGGGGAACACAATCAAAGGTCACTTTAGTAGCAGGCTAATCCGAGTCGACTCAGACCCCATTCTTGTTTTGGGAGACGAAGCTCCCGAGTCCGGCTAGGCCAGCTAACGGTGACTCGTACGGCTCAGATTTGCAATCCCCCCTCCAACACACACACACACACCGGCTTTGTTACTCCGCCCGAAGAAAAATAGTCCCCCTTTCTCCTAGCGGCGACGGATCCAGTCCACCGTGGGCTTTTATCACGAAATAAATCCCACCGTGTGAAACATGACCGCGCTCAGCTTTGCTTCTGTAACCGGGAGGATCCAGCTAGCTCGGTTAGCAATCCGTTCTCTTCTACTCCTGTACACATCTCTACGGGCCACAGCACAAACAACACATGACCCTCTGCGTCAGCGAGCAAAGGGGCGGGACGAAGACTCACATATCAATTCTGATTGGTCAATCAGTTTGACTGATATGTTTTGACAGGAATCTGGACCAATCCCTGATAGATTCTGGCACTTTGCGTCAATGGCTTTGACCAACTGTGCTCCAAAGAGTTTATAAATAGGCGGTGACTTTTCAGGCTCACTTTAACAAGTTAAATTACTTGTTAATATTCTTATCCACGTTCTTATCCCACAATATACATGCCATATTAAATAATACTACTTATACTTCAGCGATAGTATCAAGGTGTTGCTTTATTGTTTCTCTTATACTATATTCGTTGGTTGTGCTGTTCTTTTTACATCTCTTTGCAGGTGATGAAGCAGACTGAAGATGTTTTAATCGTTATCTCCCCTTTTATCTCCTCTTTCTTTCATCTTTTCTCCCTTTTTTTGCCCTTTCATGTTCTACTTACATTGCAATGTCCATAAAATCTGTATATATTCCCTGCATGAATTATAACAAAGCTATTTCTGTGCAGAAAATCAAGCAGAACACTATGGCGATAGCCCTACTGCTCCACTTGTGAAAGTAAAAACTGTTGGACTCTTTTTTTGGCATCAAGACAATTATTCTTATTGCCACATTGTGAACAGGATACTTTAAAAAAAAGTGAAATTACATTTACAGTGTACAGTTGTATTTATTTTTATATAAAATTTTATATATATATATATATAAACTCAGGTGCATCCAAATTGAATAAATCAATCTTCTTTTGGGTCAAGGTTAAGTAGGACAACAAGAATGCAAACTGACACTTAAAATGCTAAACAAAGTTTTTATTATTGGCAATACTTCGAGACTGGAGGTCTTCAACAGGGGGTCCGTGACCCCTAGGGGGTCCACGGAGCCACTGCATGTCGTGAAAGTTTTGGTTGATTCAACTTTTATTTTATATTTCCCCCTGCAATTTTCTCCACTAATTGAAATGTCTTTAAATCCACATTAACATGAATTCAACACACTGTAGTAAACACATAAATGGAGGCAGAAGATGTTTTTCAGTCATCAATGCACACATTCAGCGACACACAGGAGCTCTTTCAAACTGGGCGCCGTTTCATTCATAACACCTGTCCCATAAACCAGGAATCAGAATCAGAAATACTTTAATAATCCCAGGGTGAAATTACTTTTGTTACATTACTCCATGAGTGACTATAGGACCAGTTTGATATAACATAATTTCATGCTATATTGCTATATATATAATTAGGGGATCCCCACTCCATCTCGCCATCAGTTTAGGGGTCCTTGGCCTGGAAAATGTTGAAGACCCCTGTTCTAGACGATAATATAAAATATAGAACTTTAATGAGAAACCAGCAGATTTTAGATAAACCCCACATTAGTGAAAATTAGAAATTGATAAATTAAGATCACATTTGAAATGTAATGAGAACGAGGGCAACTTCTAACAAATAGGAAAAAATAATTTAATCTGATATTAGCTTCTTTATTTCGTGATAATATAATGCCTTCATGTAACCTCAGAGTAGCTATGTAGCTCTGAATGCTCACTGAGAGAGCTGACATGTTTGAGGAAGCGTACTCGAGGAGGAGTACCCTCTCACCACCCAGGGGAGGTATCAGTGTTCTTCCACACTGCAGAGAATGCTATGCTCGGCTTTCCTGGCTTCCGCTACGCTTTGCGTACAGCCATTGGCTTTAACCTTTTCTCTCAAGCACCTTCCAGACTAATGAGTGGGATCATGTGTTATGCAGGTGGTCCCACTGGGAATCATACCACTAAATTCATACAGAACCACCTGTCAGGCCCTGAATAATATGTCCTTGTGCTGGATGAAGACCCAAACAATGAATTATGGGTATTCTAATGCAGTGAAGGACTCTAGGAAGGGGGAAAGCACACTTTTAATAATGAAAGTTAATATGACAATTTAAATGATACAGATGGCATAGTAAATGTTTAGTTTCTCCTATTACTATATACTGTAATAACAGAAATAAAATAAACATGCAGGCTTCTTTACTTCTAATTCTGTTCTGGTTGAAGTAAACTTATCAACTAACTCTGTTTGAGTTGGACTTGGAAGAAAACATCATTAGATACGTTCTTCCTTACAGCTGTAACCAAACACAAGCATGAACCCTTAGGAAACTAGCTGTACATTTAAAACAGATCCTTCATTATCGCTACTAGTGCTTAGAGTTTATATTAGTTCGTTTTTTCGGCATGTAGAACATTCTTTAATAGAAAAATAATTTAAGAAATGAGTCTAAATTTTCTTTACACCCTAGTAAATTAATCCAAACACATATTTAAAGAGGCAATGGAATTTCTGCATAGTTTTTAAGTATTCATCTGCATTAAGCTCAAATTAAGAAAAGAAGTTTGGATGTCATAATAAATATAACCATATGTTGAATTTATGTAAAAGTATGTAAAAGTATCCAAAATAAACAGCCAGATTCCAGCATTATTTACCAGACATTAATGTTTGTATTACCGGTAGATCACAATAAAATCAATAGGCTTATAATTGCATTAAGTTAACTGATGGCATTAGTGAACCATTGGATAAAAAAAAAAAACAACTAACAGTTACTTTTCCAAATATTTTATAAATTTTTTACATATAGTGAAATGTCGCACGCATTTACTTATTGGCAGTTAAATGCTTACAGATTATGACGCCAAGTTCTGTCTTTCACAAAATTAAGATATTTAAATGATCAGTAAATACAAAGGGTAATATTTAATCAACAAATTCCATGTCCTGATAAAAGACCATCTTTGGGGTTGTTAATCAGGCCAATCAGGCAAAGTGACACCAGGGTCATTGAACCTGCTTTTGTTATCTTTGGTTGTGTGGGCAGAAGCCAAGCGCCACTGGAAAATGAAAGCAGCATCTCCTTAAAGTTTGTAAGCAGAAATAAATATGAAGTCTTTTAACATCTCCTGGGAGATTTGCTGTGTTGAATATAGATTTTAGAAAATCCAGTAGACCAACACCGAAGATGGCGCTTCACTTTAAGATCTCTTCAAACCACTTAGGAAAAGTACAGCTCTTTTTATCTTTCGCCAAGATAAGACGCTACCTACTTCTGTTTCAGGAGTGGCTTTACTGAAGGAATGCAACATTTATAGCGTGTATATATATAGAGCTTGTTTATTTGTCTAAACTCTTGAATGGACTTTGTTTGATGGTAATCGTTACTGTAACCCTGTTGTTGGGTAATTAGGACATTTGCTACTGTTTTTTCTTCTATTCAGCATTTTATGAATAGAGTACATAAGTTTTTCAGAAAATAGGGAAAAAAATTACATGGCTTGTCTTAAATGTTACACTTGAATTTATGGTAACTCCTAAACATATCATTTATGTATTGGCATTTTGCATCTATCCATCCATTCTCCATCACGCTTATCCCTGATGGGGTCACGAGGGGTAATGGTAGCTGTCAATGAGCGAGAGGCGGGTAACACCCTGGACAGGTTGCCAGTCCATTGCAACACAGAGACAAACAGGACAAACAACCATTCATGCACACTCACACCTAAGGAGAATTTAGAGAAGCCAATTAACCTAACAGTCATGTTTTTGGACTGTGGAAGGAAGCCGGAGTACCCGGAGGAGACCTACATATGCATGCACAGGGAGAACATGCAAACTCCATGCAGAAAGACCCCGGGCCAGCAAATGATCCTGGAACCTTCTTCCTCCAAGGCAGCAGTGCTACCCACTGCAACACTGTGAGCCCCTCTGGGCATTTTCATCATCGATAAATTAGAAGAATGGATTTTCACGGGTAAATATCTAAAAAAATAACCAATTACAATTATCACATATGTGGGAAAACAACACCGGGATGAGAGAAATGAAGCAGAAATTTATGTAGTTGGGTCAAATGACCGTTCTTCAGTCCATTCGCCAACAGAAATACATAGCTAACATTAAAACAACAACACTTTTCATCTGGATTCCTCCAATTGACATGATAAAATTTCATGGTTTAGGATTCCTGAAGCTCCTCTAATTTCAGTTTGAATCATGGCCTTTTAGATATTTTAAGAACTTGAAGTATTTTTATAATTTTTTAACCCAATAAACAAATTATCATCTAAAGGACAAATTGAAAGAAGGTTAATTTATTGGGGTAAATTTGTACAGAGATGTCCAGTTAGCTAATTGAGCATGATGGAGAATAGCTGGTGAGATACTGGTGGAGAAACCAGTTTGTCTATAATTTTTATTACTTTGCCTAAAATCCTAGAGACAATATGGAATTTGTATTTTTGAGCCATAAAGAACATCTAAAGCTAATCTGAGTCAGATGGGATAGTTAAACATACAAAATTGGGGTTTTAATTGATGTCGTTTCTTGTGACTTTTAACGAATTTACAATCAGTTTTTATAAACGGTAATAAGATGGATTTTTATTTTACATTTATGATCTATTGACCTTTAAGGTCTTGGTAGTCATTGACCTATGGATAAGTGAGTTTAACCCCGTTGCAGGAATAATTGCACACCATTATGACATCTCAAAAAGCAGCCTGAAATCTTTCTCACAATAACAACGGCTTTCAGCCGAGTCAACAGGCGACCCAGTTCTTCCCAGGGGAAATATAAATAAGCCTTTTTTTCTATGGAAATACATTTTTTCTAACCTTCTCTATCATTAACCCTTTCATCTGCCAGCTCTACCTGTACCAACTAATGATCTTATGTAGATATCAGTCTTTACTCGTCTCCCTCTCCAGTTTGATAACCATTAGAAGAGAATCCTCCTTTACCCAGAGTTACATCATAATGGTTTCTATTTTATGATTCATGTTCTGGTCCTGGACTATATTGACATTTTAGATGCAGTTTTATGGCGTTTTATTCACTACTAACTGACTGATAGTCATTGTGATGTGAGGACAATTTGTCAATAAGTGTAGAATATCATCAAACTATAAAGTCTCCAATCAGTAACTGCAGTTTGACCTTAATGATGCAAGTTATATGGTTGATGGAGCAATATCAGATCAAGAGGTTTGCATACAGACTGGACTGATATGGGGAAGTGGGGAAAAAAAAGACATATTTTTAAATTAGATATATTTTAGTAGGTGATGAACCACGTCCATCTAAGCTGTATTAATTGACAGTTATTGCAACTGCTCCCCCTGCTGTTCGGATATGTCTTTTGCAGAAGATTTTCTTTTATTTTTTTAGCAGCTATTGTACTTGCATCAAAGAAGGGGAGTCAACAAAGCAGAAACACACACACTCAGGGAACACAAAAGGAGAGCATACTTTCCTTTGTTTCAGACCCGCTGTGTTTTAAAGTAAAACCTCTGTTGCAACACTGCTGCAGTTGACATTACATCAGCAGATTTACGGATGCAAACAATACTAAGAATTAAGATTTCTAAAATCAGTTGTTTTTTCTTTTTTTTTCTTTTTTGCAGGAGGGCTTTTTTTGCCTTTTAATTTACAATGTTTAGAAGACTGGTGGCAATAAATGTATAGATATCTCACAAATTAACTCAAAATTCACATTAATCCACTGTTGAAATGATACTACATTCGCACATTTCCTGAATGTAAACATAAATTTAGTTATCATTAGATTACATGCATCAAACTCAAGGCACTGGGGTCCGAACCAGGTCTGTCATTGCAATTTATACAGTAAATGACCTTTGAAAGGGAAAAGAAAGTGGCAACATTTTGAAAAAACTCTAAGTTCAGACTGTTTACCATTTGCACCATACAAAATAAAAGGTTTTTCAGAGCTCTAGAACTTCCTTAGTGTAAAACACATGAAAGGAAAGTAACAAATAAATCCAGTGTATTTAATTTATATACTTTTCATTTAATTTAATCCATTGAGGAATTAAAAAAAAAGGTGCTAAAATATAGCATTATTTATGGAAGAACACTGAGAACAGAAAATAAATAAAGAAAGCCATATTGAGGTGTGTAGGTTGAAACAAATTTTTGGTATTCTGTAATTAATAAAGGTTTATAAATATACAAACAGAATCCAAGATATACATGCATTCCCTACTATTTGGGTAAAACTAGCAAGCTGCAGAGGAAACACTTTTGTTTTCTTAAACAAGCTGCCAGCATAAATGTAGCAGGATAACTGACCATTCTTGTAAGGTTTAGGTTAAGGCCACTACAAAAACTTAAAATATGTCTGCTTCATGTTCTCAACCAGAATTTAGGTTTGTTTAAGAACACCAATATGTTAAAACATATACCATAAACAGTATAAAATGTTTCTTTTTGCAAAGTTGAAACCACACGACCCAAACTGTGAAACTCTGAAAAATAAAAGGAAACCAATTAGACAGGTCAAAAATGAGAAAGTAACCACAGGAACATCTGTCTCAACTTCAACAAGGAAAGATTTCCAAGCTTAATACCAGATGGAGGAGATGATGAGAGAAATAAGGAGCTATTTGGCCAAAATGGCAAGAACCATGCTATACTGAAGTCAAAGTCAGGATTAAAGCCAAATAACAGGAAGCCATGTGTTATGCAGTGTAGTGGTGGCATCATACTGTGGAGCTGCAAGAACTATTATCCCTAAAATATTTATCTTTACCTACAATTTACAGAAAGTTAAAAGCAAATTATTTTCCTATAGAAAAATTGAAATGATGTTGCTTGTCACCATAAAAACTGTGCAAATATTTTATTAAAAGCCTCAAGTTCTAAAACCTCAGAGAAGAATGTCATATTGCATATGATTAGATACAAAATAATGACCATTTAGAGGACATTTAAAGTCTGATTTATGCTTTTTGATCAGAGAATGAGTTGCTTTGTAGGCAGCTTGTAATAATGGTGAGATATTGGTTTTGATTTATTCCTACAATCAGCTTTTTAATCAGAATAGAGTTTATTATTAATGAAAAAAATAGCCATAATTAATAAACTCTCAACAAATATAGATGTATTTTAAAATGCACATGATTATTTAACTAATTAAAATACTGAGTATTGTAAAAGTAGTTTGTTATTCAACCCTTTTTAATATTTTCTTTTTTATTATTTTGTTTATGTCATTTCTACTTTTGCTGATGCTCTGTAGGAGCACTGCTGTGGGTCAACATGATCTTTTTATCAGGTAAGTGAAATGGAGAAATACATAGAAGTCTCACTTGGAACAACCTTCTTAGAAAAACATGTTCCTTCAATGTTCTTTCTGCCACCCTAGCTTATGGGACAGCCATGCTGGGCAGGACTACTGGCCACATTGACAGGAGTAATCCAGGTCTAATCTGTCCAATTCATGTTACTGCTTATTCTATATCACTATAGAATAAGCCACCCTTGTATTCTTTCCCCTCCCCCTCCAAACAGTTCGTTTAACATCTGGGTACCATGTAAATCCTGTGACACAGCCACAATCTGCAGCTCTATGCCTCTATGACATCTTCCTCGGGAGTAAATATCAGCAACGTCTGCACTGGAATCAAATGCTGATGTTTGCTTAAGATTTTTCATTGAAAAGAGCATTTTTAATGCAAAAATAACTTTAAATGGGTTAGAGTATAGGAATGTGTATAATTCTTTAAGATATATGAAGTATATATGCAGTCTGTCACGGTCTTGGTTCCGTTTAAGTTTTCTTTTGAGTTTTCAGTTTCATTTTGATCCATGTTTTTCTTTGTTTGCTAGTTTTATTGGTTTAATTCCTTTTTTTGGTGCTTTCTGGATGTATTTGAGTTCTTGGGTATTTCTTGCTTGCCCTCTGTTGCCCTCTTGTGTTGGTCTCCTTTTCCCTGGCTCCCTTCTAGACTCCTCTGTTCTCACCTGCTCCCAATCAGCTCATTAGTCCTGTCTTTGTTCTGTCTCCTATATATACTGTACTGTATGTGCAGTTCCTCAGTGCTGGTTCCTCGTCTTCTCCTGGCTCCCCATGTGAGTTTTCCCCTTAAGTAGTCTGGTTTTTAGTTCCTTTTTTTTTGCACTTTAAATTTATAAGAACTCACCTCTGCCTCCTCACCTATGCATTTGAGTCCTCAAAACCACAACCCAACCCTGACACAGTCAATGTCTTCCTTCTTTTATAGGAGTAAATGTACATATTTTTGTTCTTTTATCCTATTGATTCTAATCATAATAAAATAATTGAATTTTAACCAAATACACCCATGACAATGCTTAAAATCAGTGGGGCACAAATCATCAGGTATTGATAAAACTGCTGCCATTTTTATTTATATTCCTGATCTTAAACATGTTTTATTTGAGCAGTAAGCTGGCAGCCAGTTAGTGGATTTTTAACAAGCAAATATACACATAAACAATGTCTACAATGTGCATCAAGCTGGATAACCCTGCAGGACACTCAGGACACCATCTGCTAACAGAAAACTCTCAGCTCAGTTTATGAGGAGCCACTAGAGGCTGCTGTGGGTCTCCTTAAAAAGGGATCCTCTCAGCTCTTATGCTTCTTTTTCATGTTTTGTTTTGTTTTGTTTTGTTTTTTCAAGGGGTTTATTATTTCTGCACAAACTAAACACATTTGCATAGTGCAGACCAAAAGTTCATTCAAGGAGTTTATTTTCATGACTGAAAATTGAAGATTCACACTGTAGGCATCAAAACTATCGATTAACACATGCGGAATCATATGTTTAACAAAAAAGTGTGAAGCAACTGAAAATATGTCTTATATTTTAGGTTCTTCGAGAAGCCAATTTTTGCTTTCTTTACTGCTTTCAACACTCTTGGCATTCTCTTGATGAGCTTGAAGAGGTAGTTACCTGAAATGCTCTTCCAACAGTCTTGAAGGAGTTCCCAGAGATGCTTAGCACTTGTTGGCCCTTTTGCCTTCACTCTGTGGTCCAGCTCACCCCAAACCATCTTGATTGGGTTCAGGTCCGATGATTGTGGAGGCAAGGTCATCTGGCGCAGCATTTATCACTCTCCTTCTTGGTCAAATAGCACTTACATAGCCTGGAGGTGTGTTTGGGGTCATTGTCCTGTTGAAAAATAAATGATGGTCCAACTAAACGCAAACCGGATGGAATAGCATGCTGCTGGAAGATGCTGTGGTGGCCATGCTGGTTCAGTATGCCCTCCATTTTGAATAAATCCCCAACAGTGTCACCAGCAAAGCACCCCCACACCATCACACCTCCTCCTCCATGCTTCATGGTGTGAACCAGGCATTTAGAGTCCATCCGTTCACCTTTTCTGCATCGCACAACAACATGATGTTTGGAACCAAAGATCTCAGATTTGGACTCATCAGACCAAAGCACAGATTTCCACTGATGTAATGTCCATTCATTGTGTTCTTTAGGCCAAACAAGTCTCTTCTGCTTGTTGCCTGTCCTTAGCAGTGGTTTCCTAGCAGATATTTTACCATGAATTAGCTGAATAAACCTATCAGTGTGAGCTGAGCTCAAGCCCACACTCACACAATGCAGACAAATCTAACATTTAATCTGTAATAGGTGATCAAAACCCACCTCATTGGTTCACCCTCCTCATCAAAAGAGTAGAATCCACCATTTACTGATCTCTTAAATGTTTCAACAAATAAAAACACCAAAGTAATGTCATACAATATTAACTATAATAACACTGCCTTGGTTTTAATTTTCCACCATTTTAATGTAATCTCTAGAATTTGAATATTACACTGCATAATATTGCGTTTACATTCTCTTGGACAGACGATGGAGGGATGAATGAATGTATGAATGGAAGGATGGATGAATGAATGAATTAATAGAAGGAGGGATGGATTGATGGATGCAAGGAAGGATGGGTTGATGCATGGTGGATGGATAACGGATCGATGGATGGATGAGTGGGCAGAGAGACAGATGGAGGGATGGATGAATGGATAGAGGGATGATGGATGGATGCATAGAAGGATTGATAGATGGATGGATGCAAGGAAGAATGGATAGAGGGATGGATGGGTAGATTGATGGATGGATGGACAGATAGAAGGATGGATGGATGAATCGAGGGATGGATGGATGATGATTTAATTTAATAATGAAATCCTTCAGTATTGCACAGGCAATTTTCTTTAACCCAAACCCCCACCCCCCCAATAAAGTCATATTGACATATGTTTTACTTCTTTCACAATAATTGCTTTATTCAATTTCATTTTTGTTAATTATTGGTTTGGTAGCAAATTAAAACAAGCAGTTTTAAAACTTAGTAGGACTTTAGGACAACTTTATGAAGTATCGGAGCACCACTGATCTCCCTCCTAATAAATGTCCTTCCAGAGGAGGAGCAAGGTGTTGGGAACGAATGAGAGAGATTAGCTGGGTTCCTCTGCTGCTGACCGACACTTTTGCAGATCTCGTCTTTGCCGACTCACCACTTGTCAGCCTCTGTAGATCATTCCACATTCAGACTTCATCTCCTTAGCTGGAGCCGCTAATACTCATGGATGTGCAAACAAACGCTCTGACCAATATTAATCCCAACACACACTTTCACTACGGTCCTTCTGTCTCTCAGAGGAAGGCAGTTCCAGAGTTCTGCATGGCTGAAGCTTTGTGTTGGGGCTCTTATGGGTTCTCCAGACAAAATCAGTCAGTCAGTGGTGCGTCAGCAGGACATTGTGGTCGTCTTCAGGCATATAGAGCTGCGTCACAACACGGACATGTGAAATCTTCTTCACTGCCTTGTGAAACACCTGCTTCAAGTCCCTTGATTCAGTCAAGGACATTCTAAGAGAGGAGAGGATGGAAAGAGAAAACTTATCTGAGACGGATGAAAGTGTTTCGATAACAAGTGAAATAATAAAAAAAATCTTAAATATAACTTTTACATTTTTAGGTAAAATGTTATATTTACTTTGAAATGTTGTATGGTCAGCACAAAGATAAGCAATAAGCTAAGCAGATCTTATTTTTTGTATCTTTTCTTTCTTACAAACACCTAAAAAAAAAAGCTTAGTTGAAAGAATTTAAGAGCTTGTTTTTTTTTTAACAAACCATTCCCAAATGCAAAGTAAAAGAGTAAATTTAAAACATTGATATTTTTCTTGTCCTTACATCTTTCAGAAATCTAGAACCATTTATTTAACAGGAAAAACATCAATATTATTACAAATTCAAGCTCTACCCCAGATGTTTGCAATTCCAGTCCTTATAGACTAAACCCATTGAAGTTTTAATTTACTTTAACTGTTTATTTAAATAAAGGGTCATTAGCAGAGTCGTACATAACTTGGTAACATTTTGATGAAAACTATATGAAATTAAAAGGTGTTGGAGAAGCGATGAAGCATGACATCAACTCAGCAGGAATGGAACTGCCAACTTCTGCTCAAGCCACTACCATCTACGGAAGCTTCCTCTGTGGCATAGCAAGCAACAAACTCTAAAACAGGTCTAAATGTCATTATAAAAGCACCAACAAATTTTCACTCAGTGTCTACTCTTTACAGTCAAACAAAGGATCAGACACAAAAAAAGCAGGAAACATGACAAAGGACCTCTGAGCACACCACCATAAAGATTTTTTTAAAAATGGATAGAATTTAGACACTTTAAAACAAATAGAAGGATTTAAATACCAGCTTGTTTTATATCCATGAAAGCATATCTATAATCGAGTCTTTACTGTTGTACCTGCAGAAGGCAGCAGTCGGAACTATTTCTATTTCTAGAATCAGGAAGAAATTCTCATTGGAAAGTAAAAGCTAAAGTACTGCCAGATATAAAAACCCTGGCATTACCCGATCCGTACCGGTAGCACGATCTGTACCATCAGCTCATTTACACATGCGCAAAGACATCCTGGTCCCCCTTGATTTTAAATTTTTTTTAAAATACTTAAATTACGTTTTCCCCTCCTTTAAAATAGTAAGCGTACCGAACTAAACTCTTCTGTGCCAGAAATGGAATTATATGCGACTCCGGGAGCTAACTTTTTAGGCTTTGGATTAAAACACAAATCTAGTCTTTTTGAGTTTTATTTTTCCTTTTGAGTTAACATTATGGCATACAGTGCGTAACCTAAAGAAAGAAATAAAAAAAAGAAATAAACATGGTTTCATCATATTTTGTTGCACTACTCTGAGCATGTCTGATAATGACATCAGACAAGCTGTTTAATTCTGATTTGATGGTTTTTAAATTTTTGTATTGGCATTCTTTAGTGATTTAAGGATAAAAAATTGTAGTTTTTGTACCATAATTACATTATTTTAAAAGTTAACTTCAGTCAGCACTTTTAAGTAATTATTAAGCCACTACTCTATTGTAAATTTGTACACTTGTTCACTTTTGGATGCGATACCTGTTTCCCTATAGATTCGCTGTTTTGCTATTCAGAATTGTAAAAAATTTAACAAAATGTATAGTGTCAAATTTCCCAGGGTACATGGTGAAGGCAGGGTGAATCCATGTTATGATCTAATGTAAAATGTGATCAAAAGCATTCATTGGTGTGAATGTTTTAGAGTTAAAATCCGTTTAGGTGGCTGAAAATTACTTAGTCTTGTGTCAGATGTCATGGGAGAGTTACAAAGTTGACTGGTCCAAGCAAGTAAGTAACTCAAATAGTTCTGATTGCTCCCTTCTACAGGTTAAGATTACCTCGAACAAACTTAAATTAATAAATAAAATTAAAAAAACCAAAACAATTATCAATTATTTTAAAGATACATCATGATATTTCCGGTCTGCGCCAACACTTTGCTGCCATCAAATGATTATTTTATTTTGATTTTTTTTTTTATGAGAACTTTGCCTTTCTGATGATTTTGTAGGTGTAAAAAACTACATTCAACACAAGGAAAACGAAATAAAAATGTATTCTAGGGCTCTTTCAATCAAAACAGATTTTTCAAAAGACAGCAGCGACGTGGTGAGCAGTTTAAAAGACTTGTAAAGTAGAAGAACTGAGTTTTGTTATCAAAATAAAAGCGTAGTTTTTCTTTTTATCCCTTGGACTAAGTTCCCAAAATCCTAACATGAACTGTCTTTAGATGCCACAGCTTTTGATTAATAATATATTATATCTTGATACAACCCAGGTAAAACTATCGTAGGGCAAGAAAGAACGTTTGGAACAGAAAACTAGATGTCAAACTCAATTCTGATCTTTCTAAACTTAGAGGAAAAGTAGTAGGATGTCAAAGGGATTTCTAATTTTCAAGTGGAATATTGAGTTGATTTATACAATAGTCAAATTATTTCTTCCAGGATTTTGACTGATATTTTCTTATTGTAGCCAAGATTTCTCCCCAAACGTCTAAAGGGTTGTGTTCATGATCCATCAAGTATAAACAATTTGTGGTAACACCTTAAGACAGTTCATTCCCAAATTATGTTTTCTAAAGGACGAGTCACGTTGCCAACCAAGCCAGTAATGTTATACATTTTTTATAATGCATAACATTACCTCAGTTTTTCTTCTTTGCAAGTTGTTCTTGCTGTTGTTTCTCGGCTTTCCGTTTCTTGTACTGGGCTATCTCGGCCATCTGCAGCCCATGGGCCATTTGCCTGTTGGGACGAAGTGAACACCATGATCACAGCATACACACACACGTTCTGTAGTCCTGCAATGGAATGTGTTCTTCCAAAGAACTTAACCATTTCACTGTTGTTTTTAGCCACTCCAACTGTCTAGAGCGCCTAAAAGGTACAGTAGGTTCCTTGGAGAGGGATATCTTTAGTAAGTCTGTTAATAACAGATTTTACCGGGCTGGACGAATACTTTCACGAATATTTTGTCTTTGTTGTTATGTCTTTACAAAAATGCTGGATTTGTCCAAATCTTGGAACTTCATGCTTCTAAGAAAACCAATAAGTTTTAGGGCTGCCATCAGTACCTTTTGAATAAATTGCGAAAGCCCAGATACCTTGATTATAACCACTTTGTACCTCTGTGCATGGTATGGGGAATTTTAGCCATAACATTTAATAGCTAGTCTATTGCTACAATATTGCTACATAAATAATTGCTACATAGACACTTGCTAGTCTATATAGCTGGTCCTGTGTGTCAATGTTCTGAGTTAGGATGTCTTGGTTTTCCGCCTCTTTCTGACCACTCATTGACACAGACACCTCACCTGTTCATTTTTCTCTCAAAATAGAGGACTTTTAGTAAGCAGTATTTCCTATGTGTATCTGTGATTGGATGGACAGCCTCTTCAAAGGCTTCTCTCCATTCTCCTTCGCTTGGGGGAACCTTTCTGTCCTTCAACATACCACTATTTGGTGGGTCAGAATATCTGCCCTAATCTCTATATAGGGCACTATATAGTAAAAATCTAACTTTACTAATCGCACAATGGAGAAATTAACCTCAGCATTGAACCCATCCCATTGGGGAGCAGGTGGCTGCCATCATGGAGCAGTGTGGGGTTAAATGTCTTACTCAGAGACCCGGAGTGGCAGTCTGTGGAGCTCGAACTCAGAACCTCAGAATTCACAATATCAGCTGCTCAGGATATTAGTTACATCATTTTAAATGAGGGTCCAAACGTCTAGTGAATGAAAAAGTTGTGGACTCAAAAAAACAAAGTAGTGATCATCTATGGTCACTAGACCAGCAGATATATCCCAGAATGCTTTGTGGTATGGGGTTAGGGAGGACTTTCGGACACAGCCTTTAGCTTGTCTCATGTGAGACGGCCACCTGAACCTTGCCTTCTACCTCTGAACTTAAAACATGTCCAA
Organism: Cyprinodon variegatus; assembly: GCF_000732505.1. NCBI lineage: Eukaryota > Metazoa > Chordata > Actinopteri > Cyprinodontiformes > Cyprinodontidae > Cyprinodon > Cyprinodon variegatus. The sequence continues at coordinate 106,030 of NW_015150794.1, forward strand.
GTCCCTCCATTGGTGCTGAAAAGCTAAATGCAGATGGCTAAAGTCTGGATTCCAAGTTTACAATAGCATCTAGAAAGATATACTCTACAGATATAACTTATATATAATCTTTCTTCTCCGGGATCCTTAGCAAAATCATTAACAGCGCTTGTGTCTTATTTGACACAGTTGACAGGCTACAAACCCTCTTGTGACTGTGGCATCTGATCTCCCTTAGTTTACAAATCTCTTCACCAACAAAACACAAAAGATTACAATGGTGAATGACCTGTACGTACAGTGCTTTTGTCAGGACAGGAGACTTTCATTCACCCATTCTTGAACACATTCACACACTGATGGTGGCATGCTACACTGTAGGCACAGCTCAATGACAGGAGTGAGGCTGCCATAAATAGGCGCCACTGGGCCCTCTGACCACCATCAGTATGAAATGGGGATGAAGTGTCTTGCCAAAAGACACAACTTTAAAAGCCTGTGCTTGAACCGATGACCCTTCGGTTGTAGGGCAAAGGCCAACCTTTGATACTATTGTCACCCACTAAAGAGGCAGTCTGTACATCCATATCAAGTTCAGTACCCAAGTTTCCTCCAACAGGAACTGATCTTCACAAGATATTCTCCTTTCATCAAATTAACTACACAAACTTGGAAGATATTGTGCAGCAACTAGACTCTTCCCTCTGCTGTCATTGTTTACTGAGGTTTCCTTCAGAAAGCACTGCCTGTCATAGAGTCAGGTGTTTTATTAAACCACTTGAAAAATAGCAACTTAGACAAAATGCTACTGCAGACTCCCCTGAAAACTCTCCATCAACAACAAGATTATTGAAAAGGCTGAATTTCAACAGATAAATTCTGTCCTAATAATGACCAAGTGCTTTTCCATTCAGTTTTCTGTGCTTACCACAGTGTGTTCAGTGACATCCGCATAAATGCTGAACATGGAAGAACCATAGTACTGGTATTCTTGGACCTTACTGCAACATTTGACACTGTGGATCACTCCATATTATCATAGTGCTTGGAAGATTTGGTCAGTCTTTCTCGTATAGCACTGAACTGGTTTAAATCCTATTTGAAAGACAGTGGGTTTTTGTGTAAGCAGGTAACTTTACATCTGATCACAAAATCCCATTGGGTTCCCCAGAGCTCCATTTTACGATCCCTCTATTCAGTTTCTATAAGTTCCCTCTACCTTAAAAAAATTGCCATAACTACCTGTATGCAGATGATGCACAGCTAAACATCACCAGCCAGGCTCAAAATCTGGCTCTAAGGATAGATTCAGAACTGAACTTTCAAAGGCACACAAAGACAATAGCAAGTTTGCCTTTCTATTGCCTAAAGAAGATCTCCAGTATCAAAGGACTGATGTCTCAACAGCCCCCTTAAAAACTAATTAATGTGATCACCTTTAGTAGAATTGAGAAATCTAGTCTGCCTGAAGAGTTGATCAGATGCCTGCTGCTAATCACATCAGCCCATTTCTAAAGTCATTTCACTGGCTCCCCGTATCTCGGGGAATAAACATTAAAATACTTATGCTAGTCTATAAAACACTGAATGGTTTAGTATCCATATACAAGACTGACTTGATTTCAGTGTATCAACTGCTGAGACCTCTCAGGTGTTCTGGCTCAAATCTACTATTTATACTCAAAACCAGATCTAAGCGGAGAGAAGCGGCTATTTGGTCTTACGCTCCACCAATTTGAAATAAACCTCCAAAACCTCCTAGAAGATTGTATAAAAGATGGATGCTACTCGCAAAGATAGTTCAACTTTTCTACTTTGACTATTTGTAACAGTTCTTATTTATTTGGCATAAATCCGTCATTCATAAATTACTTTTATGTATTTGTAAGATGCTATGTATCAGTGTTGTTTATATGAACAGAATAGTGCTTCAAACAGTGTTTCTGTTATTGTTATGGTTATAAAAGTAGCTGCAGTAGCCATATAAAAACAATGGTGAATATAAGGAATACGGAAACTTTAACATTGGAGATTATGTCACTCTGACTTCCCAGTTCAAAGGATAAAGAAACACACCATTACTATTGGAAAGATGTCCGTAGACCTTCTTTGGGACATTCTTTAATCATTTCATCAGAAAACCCCCAATTATTTAAACCTTCCAATTTATAGAGCCTTGTTCACCACTAGCGACTTTCTAATACCTGACTTGCATATGACAAAATGCCGCTCTTGCTGTCCTTCCTACATTTGCTCCAGTCATTGAACTCACCCTTTCAGCATTGTCCAAAGTTTCATCTGCTGGTGAAGATTCTCCGTCATCCAGGCCATAGTCATTCCAAGAGTTAAAAAATAATCCACTGGACTTGGTTTGCAAGTTTGAAGATGTTTCGCTTCCCATCCAGGGTCCTCCCTTTAGTAATGAGGAAACCCAAAACGACTCCCCATTCCTAAGGGGCATACCCGTTTGTAGTGTTTTTCGAACCTGCATGCTGAAGTGGGTGAGAGAGAGCTATCCAGCTCTGGTTGACCAACACCAAAAGGCTGATTTATACTCAGAAACCAGGTCGTCTACGTGTGTGTCACAGTTAATGCAGATACACCCCCGCCCCTTCTGCAGACACTCTGCTGCACCTCTCCAAAATTGTCAGTGACCGCAGACAGTGCCACAGACAGGAAGCCTCTGATTGGTCAGATCTACATCCACTTTACACTATGCGCATTTCCTGTTTGGTACCTTACCGGCTTGTTTTGTTTATATGAACACCATTGTGGAGAACGACTCGTGAAGAAGGACCAGCTAGAAGAGCGAGGTGTGCAAGAATGCGGCCCTTTTTCCACCTGGATCCCTGCTTGCTTTCACCCTCATGTCCTGCCCTATGTAGAACCACATCTTGTTTGTGATTTTCCCTCTTGCATTGTAGCTTGGAATAATATAGCGCAGACCACGCTCATACCTGCGACAAGCTCACTGCGACACACTGCTGTGGGAGTATATCCAGCCCTTAACTGCTGATGGAACAGCTGGGCCTAATTGCTGTTTGCCAAGGAGCTATTACGAGCCGCTAACCCATGCCATACTGTTCCTGCCACTGACTGAGTCTTCCACCACTGTTTGCTATAATATTGAGCCCTGCAAAGTTGTCTCTGCATCGGATTAATCCAAATATCTTTGAGAGCTGCTGTTGGACAACCAGACTGGACTGAAGACGTGGTCGCCAAGTTGGACCAAACCGAGCCGAGCCGAACTGAGTTAAAAAGTCCCTTCCATTCCATCGCGCCAAAACAGTAACATCCATCTTTCACTGTCTTCCATGTGATGCCTTCTAAGTACTCTGCTTGGGTGAACTAGTTAGGATAGATAGTTGTCAATTTGTTGTATTTTATCTGAAATAAGCTTTCTGATCCAACTGCTGATGGTTTTAAGAGTTCTGAACTGAATGCTAAGACTCACTGAACAGAATGAGCAAACGACGTGGTGTTACCATCTGTTTCTGGAGAGACTGCTCCAGTGGACTGGCTAGCATCATTAGCTCCAAGCTACCACATGTCTGGCCACATTTTAGAGGCCACATTGTGAGCTCTAACTTTTCCTTTGTTTCAGCTGGACCCGCCAAACCAGACCCCCTGGGGCCAGATAAGCTAACCCTTTGTCTTTCAGCTTTATTACAGCTTACTGCATTCCTGAGTCATTGTTCATTTTTCAATTTTAATTCACATGAAACTTAACTGTTTTGACTGCATTAACATCTGTGTCAGGGTTTTTTCACATTTATCTGCGGATATTTGAAAGGACACCTTAATTGCATTAAACCTTAAAACTTGAACATTCCTCCGAGACTCTCGAATGGACCTTTAAACCACCTTTTCCGCTTTATTTATTGTTTATTTATAGTGCTTATTTTCAGCAGTGTTTCGTTGCCTGCATTGGGATTATTAGCTACTAGAGGTACCATTGCCCGTGGTGTTTTGTGTTTAGTTTACACAGTGAACGGTTTATCACTCAGGCTGGATTTACCTTCTTTCACTAACATCTGAATAAAAAGCGACAGATTTATTATGTTGGTGATTAATAACTCTGCTAATAGCCATGGTCTAAATAACTAAATTAGCAAAAGACAACTGACTTTTAAACAGCCGGATCCAGGAGTCCAACCTTTTATTTAAAACACTTAGAACTCTTGTGAGTTATCAAATTAAAGTCAAATTACTATTTCAACTCATTGTAATTAATTGGTTTTACCCTCAATTTTGAATGACCTATTCATTAATTTATTAATTATAACTTCCAGTTCTAGTTATTTAAGCTAGTCATTATCTTTTGGTAAACATGAATAACACAGTCCTATATGAAATACAACGATTTAACCAATCCAGTAATAATTCTGTTGATATAATTATTGTTATAATAACTATTCTATATCTAGTCTTTTATTTTAAAAATTGTGCAGATCGTTCATGATGTACAACGGGCATAAGTTGTTCCCTTTCACCATTAACTAGTCAATATTCCTCTGGAATCATTTCGAAAAACTGTTATCTAAAGAAACTCTCATGGCCAACCGCTAAAAGAGATCTCTGTGCATTTTAAAGGTTTTGTCTGTGCAAGCATTAAGAATAGCTCTTGTGAGGATTAAGTGCTGACGGATCGCCTTGATTGCACATCGGTCTAAACTTTATGAGTTGCCTAGGGTTAGACTACTGCTATCGTTCTGCAGTACACCACTTAGCAGCCTAGGAAATGACTTTCAGTCTTGCTTAAATTATTGTCAAATCTGTGCTCTGATTTAATGGCATCGTATTTCCCGACTATTCAAGGCTTTCTATAATGGTTTTAATGTCCTTGAGTCCTGCTTTCAGTTGTAAACAGCTGAAATGGACTGAAAATGCAGATGAGACAATATAATAAGGTTTTAAAAGGTTTTCTGTCTACCCGACATCTTTATTTCTATCTTAGAGGGACATTTTCTTGTATTATGAGGGCAACATTATCTTGATAAATGTTGAAATATTAGTAAATATACCAAGAAAGCTTTTAACAGACATAAGGGTAAAATCTGTGCCTACTTGATCAAAGATCAAATCCTGAATAAGGAATCCTGATGTTCTGAGTTCAAGCTCCACTCCAACAGTCTGCCACTCTGGCTCCCAGGGCAAGACCTTTAATGCCCGCCAAAACCCCCCGCTGCCACAATGGCATCAAGTACAGCAAACGTTGAGAGGCCATGCAAAATGTCAAAAACTCAAAATGTGATTTAATTATCCTTTTTTATCATTAAAATAGCAGTTTTTCTCAGTTTTGGAACAAGCAAATTTTACTTATTTTATATCATCTTACTTTCAAAACCCATTTTATTAAGGTCTCTTTAAATTTCACTACCTGACAAGAAATCAAAAGGTATAGGATTGGCTTTGTTCATCACCATTTACATTGAGATACCCTTCAATTTCCAAGAAAACCCTATTAATCCCCAAGTTGTACAAAAGTGGTTTGAATTGGTCTATCTCTCTGTGCTGTTCTCAAATTAATTCCATGTTTTTAAGTATTAATGCATAAATTGCATTTACTTTTTAAGCAAATTATGTGGACTGTATTTGGTGAAATTACAGTAGTATGTAGGTAGACCTATGCCATCAATTTGACACAATGATCACTGGTATATTTTCTGATAACCTATTGTTTTGTATTTTATTATCCCATAAGGAAAACATCTTAATCTCGAACTAAAGCAGTTTTCAAGTACAAGAATAAAATGATGATGAAATTTCTACCAGTTCGTAGGCCATAGTCATTATATTAGCATTGACTGTTTTACTTAAATTTGCATGGTTCTATCTTATTACAATTCCTCAGTTGTCTTTCGTTAAATTCAAACTTAATTTTATGTTATCCTTTTATCTTTATTCACTCTGTTATTTGTTGGATAAAATTAATATAACGGGAGAACCAACCAGCATTTAATGGATTAAAACTACTTCAAAATTGTAACTAGGGAAACTGTTTGGGAACCAGGTGTCATGATCTTGGTGCTGATGGCGGGCTTAATTGCTGATTCCATTCACCTGTCTAACTCTGCCCTGTTTCTAATCACTGTTCCACCTGATCCACCTGCTCTGGCTTCCATTATAACTGCTTCGTCCCAACCATCAGTGTCAGATTATTCTTGAGCCTTTGGTGAGAGTTTTTCTAGCATTAAAAATAATGTTCTGATGCCTGACTCTGACCCGTTTCTGTCTTCTGACTTTTGAGCCTGTCTGTACCTGTTCGGATCTGTTTGCCTGACCTGTCTTCGGATTCTGTTGGATTTGACTGTGGGCTGAGCCTGGACCTGCCTCTTTACTGTCTGTGTCCTTCAAAGTTTTGGTATCTGGAACTCTCTGTGCAGCAAGTGCTGTGTCTTGTCAGCTGACAGGCTGGTATAACCTCATTTACTGGGCATGGTCTAAGCTATAAAAAAAAACAGTTAACTGCCCCGGACGCCCTAGTCGCTGCTGCTGCAGATCCGCAAACTATCCGTCGTTGCTTAAATAAACGCTTTTCAAGTTATCCCACTGTCAGTCTTGCCTGAACACTCGGTCCCTCTCATCTGAGTCATTACACCAGGAGCTAATATTATCAAGAAATGTGTTGACTTTTATCCACTTGGAAATTCAGTGCTTCATGTGCTTTGGTAAATATTCAACAACCTCAAGAAATGACCCTAAAACGTAGAGCTGCAATCGACAGATTACATATTTTTGTGATTATTCGCTGTGTCTGTGCAAAAATTCTGTTTATCAGAGGATAATAGTGGGCAGTAATTTGACCTGAATTAGTTTGACAGCTGAGATAACCCCATGTCCACCTGGGCTTCTTTTGAATATGCCTTTTTTTGTATGTATGTGTGTCGCTGTGTGTTGGAGCCTGCTGTTGGCCTTTTTATTACTGATTAATTTGTACAAATATCATTTCATTTGTAACATATAATTTCTTCAACTGTCTAAAGTCTGATTTGATAGATAGTGAAAAAGTAAAGTCCGATTGGCGTTGGTAAGTGTTATGCTTCCACCGTCTTTTTGCTATTTCAACCACTGTTATGTAAGCAGGAAAAATTGCAGGTTTAAACATTTGAAGTTTTCTTGGGAGAGCTTGCTGCTGTTTTTTAACTATTGTACATCATTTTGGCATTTTCTACATTTCCGATTAAGGGAGCTTTAGTTTCCAAAAGACACATCCTTTAATTTAAATAAAAAAGAAAAAAATTTCAAAACTGCATTATTTTATTCTTCTTGTAAAGGAGAATAGAGAAGGTAATAGTAAATCTATACGTAAAGATCAGAACATGAGCAAAAGTGTTTTTAACTTGAAAGATAAACCAATTAGTGGGCTACTTCTATTTAAAGACCCGAGACTAGAATTATTGGAAACCAGTGCAGGACTCAGAACTTGGACAAGGGTGGACAAATACTAGCTAAACAAGGAGGTGGGAGCAACAAGAAGAAAAAAAAGACAAACAGAAAGGAATCAAAAGCAAGTCGTACCCTGTCTTGAGTTCTGGAGGAACTGGCAGAGGTTTGGTGAATCCATCTCTTCCTGTAAGCCAGTATGTTTCCTCTATTCCTTTTCCCTAAGGAAGAGGTGAAGTCACATTTTAACCATTTGGTCAGGCCTTTAGTAGTTTAGGTCAAATAATCATTTGATTTGTTGACGATTTGTACTTTAACTTCGGTACGGCCCCTCAGCTGAAGCTTGTAGCCAAGATTGAGTTCCCGGAGGACCTTCACTGTGCTCTCATGGACATGAATCCTGTAGGCTATTGCAAAAAATCCAAAAAACTTTATCAGTATAAAGACTTTGCATGTTACATTTAACCAGAATAAACTGTGCAGTTGTTGAAAACACTAAGTAAAATGCTTTCCACATGATCAGCAAACCGATAGCAAAAGTGATGGCTAAGATGATAATTTTTCATATATCTTTATCTGCAGGTTATACTGGCTTTCAAAGCACATGTTGATTAAAAAAATTACTCAAAACATACAATGAAAAAAAATGCAACTATCTTTCTTATGACAGTGTTAGATGTGTTTTTTAATGTATTTTAATCAGTAAATTTTTGTTTTCTATGAAAAGGTTTAACAAATTGGCAGGAAATAAGCCCTTCTTTGTCTAACTATTTCATCCACTTGCTGTGTGACCTCAGTGAACTTACGCATTCCACTCGACTCCATTCGAGAAGCAGTGGTCACTGTGTCTCCAAACAAACAGTACCGAGGCATAGTTAGACCCACCACACCTGCTACACACGGACCTGCAACACATCACAGATCCAAAGTCAACATTTCGCCTTATAGACTTAGATCCACACAATAATTATGCAGAAAGAATTCTATTAAAAATGTACGTTTCCTCCACTTAACACTTTCTAGTTATGTGCAAAGAAACAAGTGCAGTTCGTGCATTGTTACTGGAGATGTACTTCCCCTCACCCAGGGATAGCTGGATATAGGCACCTATATCCCTTGGTGGTTTACAGGATAAGCAGGTGGGTGGGTGGATTCTCTTGGCTCTTTTTTGTTTACATTATTGATATTTGGCTGTGATTAACCTTGCATTTACACACTATTAAATCAACATTAAAGAACCAAACTTCCTCTAATGCCCTCCATCCCTCCATTCAGGCCAAATATAACGCTATTTTGCCAACTCATGTTCTAAGAACATTTACCTGCGAAGGAGTTTGGCTAAATGACCATCTAAATATGTTTACGTGTTACTAAATGTTTTTTCTCAAGATTTTAAGGGCAAATCGATGTTTATGTTAAACATCTTTGTTTAAGTTCAATTTGATCAGGGTAACAGTTTAAGAATATCCCACTTTTCTATTGTCTTTTTTTGTCGGAATATAGATAATGCCATATCAACCGTAGAGATACGGCATATAAAGAAATCATGTCCATTAATGTACATTGTTTGGTGTCATCCCAAAGTCTGATAGGCAGCTAAGGACCATCACATTTAACCTGTAATATTTATTCACCTGTGTGGAGACCTATACGAATTCTGACAGGGACGTCTGGCATGTGCCTCATTTTGAAGGTTCCCACAGCACTGAGGATATCCAAAGACATGTTGGCAATTTCTGCAGCATGACGGTTGTCATTGGGGACTGGAACACCCGATGCCACCATGTAGGCATCGCCAATGGTCTCCACCTAGAAAGGGACATAAGAAAATGAGCCACATGTTCAACCACTTAAAACAATCTCTAAATACTCAGGAAAAACCCCTGAAAACTGTTACCTTGTAGACATCGTGGTTTCCTATAATAGCGTCAAATAGCGTGTAAAGGTCATTGAGGAGGTCGACCACCTCGATAGGCTCACTGTTGGCTGAGATGGTGGTGAAACCAACGATGTCGCTAAAATAGAGGGACACGTTGTCGAAATGTTCTGGTTCCACTACCGATCCCACCATCAAAGCCTCTGCCACTGACCTGATGGGAACGAAAATTCAACACAATTAAAGCATGTCTGCAAATCCAGGAACAGTTAGTTCATTTGTATATGCATGTATCTGGTAACGTACGTGGGAAGCATCTGTGTTAAAAGCTTCTCTGTCTTCTGCTTTTCTATCTCCAGCTCCTCTGTTCGCTCTCTGATCAGCTCCTCCAAGTTGGAAGAATACTGCTCCAGCATCCTCAGCATTGAGTCTATGATGTTGGTCTTCTTTCCCTTATTGATGTTTTTGAACTGAAACAACAGATATGGAGGATATCAAACACAATTAACTAATAAGTGCACTTTAAGAAGATTTTTTTTTATAATAAAATACAAATTTTAGTGCCATTTGATTGGAAAAGGAATAACCTGGTCAAATATGTCCTCAAATGTTGGCCTTTTGTCTGGCTGCTCAGTCCAGCATTGTTTCATCAGCTGGATGCACTCCATAGGAGCATAATCTGGACTGACCACTGGACGACACAGAGGCGGAGGCTTGCGTAGTTTTTCTAATATTTCTGTGAACATAAAACAGAAGCTTGCTTCTTACACAATGGGTAGCATGGTTAGAGGTAGAGAGAATGTCCTCCATCAAACGACAGGGACATCTGATTAGCAGACTAGTGTTTTTGACAGCCATCTTTAGTCTTAGTCTTAGTCTTCAGGACAAAAGCTATTATTAATTTTAGTCGCATTTTAGTCATAACAATATGTGATAGTTTTAGTTGGTTTTAGTCGACTAAAACTTAAAAAGGTTTTAGTCTAGTTTTAGTCAGTTCTATGTTAAAATTCATAAAACAGTTAACCTTTACAATTTCGAATAACAACAAAATTCTTTACCTGACTGACAGCTCTTGCCTAGATACTACAATTGCTGGATATAGAATGCTGTCGTGCTGTTCATCATCAACTTTTTTATGAATTGATGCCCTACTTTATAAAAAAATTGTCTCACAAAAGTTGTGAAAATAGCAGATCTAGTTCAGTGCCTCATATTGGTTAATGCAGCAGACAGACAAGCAACAAAATGTACAATAAAAGAATGGTTTTAGACATACAAGTTTTCCAATGTAAAGCAAACACTTCCTGATCTACTAAGAATTATACATTACACACTGATCAATAAATTCTTCATTACTCCAAACAAGCATAGAACAAAAACATTCTTCTTTCTACTTTGGCAATCATGGCTTTATTTTTTGAGAATTTACCCCTTAGTTACTGCTGCTCAGGGGTCAAAGTAGATTATGATTAAAAGGGTTTTAATTAAAAAAAAAAAAAAAAGAGAGAGAACATACATAACTGCCTTTTAATGCCATGTAAATCCAGACCTAAATTGAATGAATATGCTAACAAAAATGTTGAAACATTCAAAGGAAACAAAAAATGTTTCAATGACAATACAATGAAAAATTGACATCATATTTAAATAGAAACGAGAACTATGAGAGATAAATATTCAAATATCTACATTTTAACCTGGCTCTTTATCCAAAAATAAACAGGGATAATTTAGGGATTCCTTTTGGTAGAAATTAAAGAAGGTTTGGCATCCCCTTTTCTGAGGTGTAAGAAATAAAATCTTGATAGTTATACAAACACATTTTCTATGCTAGGCAGAGGATGATCAGCCACATATAGTTTATTAAGTAATGAGGGCAGGAGGAGACATAATGCTGAGAGCGAACCATCAGTGTGGAGCGAGAAGCGCAGACAGGGAGCTTAACGGGCACAGAGATGCATTCTGCACATCAAAGCTGGAAGAGCAGAATTTATCAAGAGTTCAGCCTGCAGTACCGGACCATTCCAGGTTATTTTCTCCACTGCCGCTAATGCCACGGTCTATCTGTGTTCATGTAGAATAAGCACAGCTTCACGCCAGGTGGGCAGCATGACCAAACAGGACGCAGCAGAACGGCTGATACTGCTTAGCAGATTACAGCACAATGATGCATTCTAAATGTCTGACTGACGACCTGCTAATTATTATTCAGTCTCATCTTGTCTCGACGAAAACTCAACCCCATGACTAGTCATGTTTTGGTCATCAAAGATCCATGTTTAGCTCGTCAGTTTTTGTTATTGTCATAAAAAAAAAGGAGCGTCAACGAAATCATTTCATCATCATTGACGAAAACAACACTGGTTAGATTTCATTCATATTTTTAAGATTTACTGTTTGAAGTACCTTTGGTGAGTTAGTATTAGAATTAAACTTTTTTTGAATCTTAATAGGACACTGTTTTGGAATCCATTGAGATTTTTACCTTAGATCTCTATTAACATTTTACTAGTAATGCAAAACCATTGATGTGTTGCTTTTAACTCGTGGGCCATATCCTTTGCTAATGCCTTATAAAGAAACTGAAAAACCAATAAACACAGCCTCACATTTAATTTCATTATTTGAATATTCAAAAACTTAGCTACGTGGAACATAGCAAAGACAAAGAGTTTGGAGTTTAAAAGCTAACACCATTTACTAAACAATCAAAAACAAATTTTATACTTTTAGGTTTTCTTTCTTTGCCCTGCTGCCCCATGTGTTTTGACACCCAGGGTGGTGAGCCATATGTGACTGCATTTTGGCTGCATTATGGAACAACCAAGTTTGCAAATAGGTCGTCTTACCTGAGTCAGAAAGGTCTAACATGCAAAATGGAGGCCCTCTGATCACGACCTCTTGCATAATGATGGCAAAGCTGTACACATCTGCAGCCGGCGTCCCATGGAGTCCTGGTGTACTGGTTCTTAGGATCTCTGGAGCCGTCCACAACAGCTCTGTAACAACACAAGCAAAAAAAATAAATAATTTCCTGCTGCTGCTACAGTTTGAGAAATGTTCTGTGAACGCACACAGTCTCCTCCATGAAGGTGGCGTTTTTGGAATATACTTTGGCTACAAACGGCTGTTTTGTACTTTTGACCTTCTACCCTCCATCTGTTGTTTAGGAGTGTTTGATTTTAAAATGTTATCAACTTCGAAAAAAAAAAAAAACTCTCTCTTATAGCAGCTGCATTCTGACAAACATGGTGTCACATCCAAAACCCTTCTTATATAAATTATGACCATATTGTTTCAAGAAACAAAAAATATAAATCACATGGTGTTTGAGATCTTAAAGAGAAATCCAAATTGGTGCATCCCCATTTCCTAAACCTCTTAATGGCCTTTTCAAAAACATGAATACATTATAAGAAAAGGATAGTAACACTTATATAAAACTATCTTTTTTGAATTACACTAAGCAGAATAGGTGATAAGCTTTTAAAACAACTTATCTTTGATCTAGTGAGTAACTTTTTAGAGCAGAGCCAATGGAAAACACATTGTGAGGTTCCCAAAGGTTCAATAACAGAGACATTTAAATACAATATCTACATGCTCCCTCTAGCTTACAATAATGAACAGCAATAAAAGTTACCATAACTCTGCAAACAACACCTTGCTCTATATCACATTGCTCCAGGTGACTATGAACCTATTCTAGAGCTAGATAAATGAATACAACAACATAAAGCATGTGAACCATAATCTTATTCAGCTAAATCAAACAACAAAGCTAAGGAAATATTACTGCATAAAATAATTAGGCCACACCCAGTTTCATTTATTGCAGCTAGAAACCACTGATTAGGCCTAATTTCTGGGTGTGGAGATGGATGCAGACCTGAGCCTTAGAAACAAAGTTGGCATCCTATCACCTAAAAATTTTTTTTCCAGGATTATTCAATTCAGTTCAAAAATATTTTAACAATCCCAAAGGAAAAAAAGTTGCAGTAGCTTTTCCATGACAAAAATAATAGGACTAATGTCTCAGGAGAGCCTTAAAAAACGAATCCCTGCATTTATTTTAATCTAACCGTCAGCTGCAGCTGATTGAGAAATCTGCTGCCCGTCTCCTCACTATAACTAAAAAAGAAGAGCACATCCCCTTAGCTTTAAACTACTTACTCTGACTCCCGGATGTCAGGGAATAGACTTTAAAATACTACTGTAGTTTATAAATCACTGAACGGCTTAGGAACAAAATGTAATAATGAGTTATTGTCATATCGACTATCCAGAAAACCCAGGTTATCTGTGTAAATCTTTTAAGCATATCCACAATCAAACAGGACCCAGCAGAATATTTTTTTATGCCCCACTTTTCACACTGTTTCGAAAAAAAAAAAGAAAACCTAATCGAAAGATATAAAAACACTGAACTCTTGAAATATTTTTAAATCAAGGTTAAAAACCTAAATTGAGGGTTACCTTTCACTGCACTATTCTAACCAAAACACTTTTTAGTATGAAGTTCAACTTTTCTTTAGTTGCTTTGGCACTGCAATGTACTTTTTTTTTTATTATTATTTCGTTATCTGAGGTATACCCAGTCATCTAGAAATGAATGAAACAGTTGAACTAGCCTTGCTTGGTATAATACATTCTGTGTTTTAATCAAACAACTTTCCAAAAAGTAAGTGAATTTTCTCAATGCTGGGTTAAAATGCAGCTTTGGTAGGGGGGAAACTTTCAAAAATACTTAATCTGTTACCTTCTGGCCGTGCTTCAACGAAGGGGAACCTTTGCGCCTCCAGAACCTCGTTGTAACCATAGTCTGTCACCTTAAGGACAAACCGTCCATCCACCACACAGTTACGAGACTTCAGACGGGTGTGACACACTCCACGATGATGAAGGTATTTCATACCCTTTAATAGGGAAAATAGCAAAGTATGTTTAGCTTCATCTGTCTCTCTGTTTAAATCTTATTTTCCAACTAACTTCTGTTGTATGGGAGACCATCTTTTTTCAAATCTCATAAAATTAGAAAACCAATTTAAAAATTGTTTTTTACTTGCACAATTTAAATGGAATTATTAAAGAGGGATTGTAACTTGTATTTATTATAAGCCAAAATTAAATACAGCTAAAAACCCCATTTCATAAATCTGATATTAAAAAATTTCTAAAATGCATGCTAAAGTGCTCCCTTGGGAGCCAAAATGCATGCTAAAGTGCTCCTTTGGGGGCCCAAATGCATGCTAAAGTGGCCCCTAGGGAGGCAAAATACATGCTAAAGTGTCCCTTTGGGAGCTAAAACACATATTAAAGTGCCCTCTACTAAAGAGAGGACCCTCTTTAGTGTATTTGCCCTTTTTTCTATTCAGCCCCTACCCTTCCAAAAGTCTGTTCATGCCACTCTTTAAACCCTTTTTGCAGTTTTTCTTTTTTACTTTACCCTTTCCATTTACCTTCTCTGTGACTCTTGTGGTCCTTAGCACATGGAAAACCAGTTAAAGCTATTCCAGTTGCTCCTCAGATGTAACCAGCTCCCTCATTGGTCAATTCTGTAACCAAGTATGGCACTCTAACCAATAAAAGAGCTGGTTACATCTGAGGAAAAACTGTAACTGTTTTGTTGATTTATACATTGTTGTAAACATCCAAGATATCCAAAATGTAGTAATTGATAATGGAGTAATACATACAAGCTAAAATTAACCTTTGCTAATTCAGTTTCAAATGTACAATTAGAAAATGCTTTTCAAATTGGATTTTTAATGGGACGATTTATAAGTTTTAAATTGATGTGTTTTTTTCCATTCATGGTGCCTCTTGGTCCTTCCATGTTGTCATTTACCTTAATAAGGTCCAACAGCAGAGATGATTTAAACATCCAGTCGAGTTTGACGTCATCATTCAGCAGCAGATCCTCCAGGCTTCCTCTGGAGCAGAACTCAGTGACAATGGCAAACACACTGCAGTCATGGAAGAAGCCCAGGAAAGGGTTGACATTCTCATGACGCATGTCTTTCATCTGAAATAAAGGGTAGAAGTTACAGAACACAAAGTTACTCACCTACTACCAGAAAATAAGATTTTATAAAATTAAGATACTTTGCATTTTGTAGAAAATAAGACAAAAGGACTCATTTACAAGAAGAGAGGATGCAGGTTTCCATGGCAATATAAACTAACAAAGATTTTGTAAGATTAAATTGGACAATCAATGAATGTTGGCTCTGTTCAGTAAGAGTCAGAGAAAAATACTCAGGGCTTCAATCAGAAAACACTGATTTATAATCTGCAAAACATTAAACTACAACTTGCTAGTCAGCAAGTACCCCAGCAGCCTGGATAAGCCTGACGGAAAATGAATGGATGGATTGTAAGCAACTATAAATTTACAAGCTATAGGCCTTGAACCCCACCAGGATAATAAATATTGGTATTAACTTCAAAAACAATATCCTGCTTTAGAAAAAAAGGGGGAAAGAAGCAAATTACATTGTTTACCATCTCTCAAATGTTTCACATACCAGTTCAAAGACATCACTGGTTTTCGGGTTAATGCTGCCAAACTTGCCATTCGGTAGTCTCTTCAGCCATGCCCAGTCACCCTGGTCAGGAGAAAGATTGTTTAATTAGATCTCTTTAAGTTTCAGTTGGGGCAAAGTGACACATTGGTTTCTTCTCATCTATGTACCGAAATTAAATTTAGATACAGCCATTTTTTTTCTTAACTATTCGTACAAATAGGGAAGAATAAAGAACATAAGACAGTAACAGAATCAGAAGTGTTTTATTGTGACCTTATGTGTATAACAAAATGGAAAAAGTAGTAGTTCTACTTCTGTGCAAAAAAAGAGGTAAACTACAATTAGATAGAATACAAGAATGACAAGAAAGTACTGCAAAACACACTGTGAGAAAATACCAAATTAAGTTGAAATTATACATACCGGTACTAAATATAGCCTCCTAGGGGAGGGCTTAATAAAATAAACGGAGCTCTACATGCTCCTTTTTTATTAACACATAAGGGCTTTTGTTTTATCTGCTATAAATAGCTTCCCATCTAAAGTTGTCCAAACATACTTAATATTTAATAATTAGAAGTTTAAAACTAAAGCAAGTGTAGGAAGTAAGGCTGGAATATAATAGATGATCTATGATGCTGTTACTTTTTTCCTTTTTTCCCCCCAAAGTTTTCTCTAACATTTATGTGGCATTATGCCCTTTGATACATCAGGATATGTCTGGTCAAACTTGCCTGAAAATTATTATTCTTCATGTATTTATTTTTTTTATTCCCTAATGTACCCAGGGCAGAATATGTTTATAGCGAACTATCAATATGCGATCTGAAATATACCTGATAAGGTATAAGATTAAACTCTTATACCTTATCAGTTTTTCAAATACTCTTTGTATGACATTGGCTTGAGTACAAACTTGGAATTCAGTGAAAACCTTTGATGATCCCCCCCCCCTAGTTTATCTGTGTCTCCCATCTGGCTACTGTCTTTGAGAACTTTAGTGAAGTGTCCTTGTTCCTGATCACATCACTGACTGATGATGATTACTATGAAAGTCTCAAATCTGTCATCTTGTTCCGCTGATGGTCATGCAAGATTACCCAAGATGTCTTTTGGAATTGAAAGCAAAAAAAAAAAAAAAATCATATTAGTTTGGATTAAATCCTGAAATCTGACCTCAAAGATAACAACGTTTGAATTTTCGTATGTGGCTGGGGACTGGGAGGAGGCGGGTGTGTTGAGGCTGCGCTCAGATATGCTTCGGCCGCCGCTGGTCCTGCTGTCATCTAGGCTCAGCTTCTGTGGACCGAAAATTATTCCTGGTTTAGAAAACTTTCAGGAGTTATTTAGTGCTAGTGCGGGAATTTTATTGTAGCCCAAGAAAAAAACAAAAAATGTATTTTCTAAAAAAAGAACACAAAGTCAGACCTTGTTACTAAGGGATGGGTTTATAAATGTGACATCTTGAAGAGTGAGCAGGATCTTGTTTGGACCTCTGACCATACGAATCTGATTGACACGTCGCCTGAGAAAGACGTCAAAGACAAGGATGGTAAGAAAAAGGCTGAAAAGTATGTCCCAGTAATGTACCTAATCATAAGGGTAGCTGGTGATTTCATACCTGATGCAGTAGAGAAGAGCCACAGCGAAAATAGAAGCCGCAATAGAACCAAGGAACATACTGAAGGTGAAGAAAAGATCCACTCCTGCAGAAGAAAAGAGAAAACAAGAACAGAAAAGAAAAGAGGTTAATCTATAACGCTGTACAAAAATCTTTCCAGCAGATCAAACATCTTAATCAACTAGAAGCTACTAACTGTGAATGCATGTTTCTGAGAGGTTCCTGACCTCCTGAGCAGATAACTCCTGGTGTGAACCAGCATGAAGAATCCCTCCTCGGTCCATAGCCTTGTGGAAAGTGAAGGTCTCGACCCAGGAAGCGAACCATGCCCATCTCCGCATCAATTCTGCCATTAATTAGTAAGAGCAGTGGTACAATTAAGGAGGGAACAGTTCATTTAGACTGTTCTTTGTCAGAGAGGTACTATTATCTGGGAATGTAATATAACATTAGATAAATTGGACAAAGAGACATAAATGTGCAACCTGACATCTCTCTCTGCTACTCATTTAAATCTCTTCTCTTTAGATTATGCTAGATGCAGCATGCTTTTAGTATCTTTTACGATCTTTGTTACAGTTATTTTTTTTTTTTTTTTTGGAAGCCATCTGTAATGGATAATATCCCTCTATGGGAATTATGCTTATACTAAATATAATTTAAAGGGAATACCATGTGAATCTGGTAATATATTTTTTGCACATGAGAAATGTTAATGTGTGGCATGCATGCATGAACCTTAAAAAGAGCCATAGCAAGAATTTCTTAATACATCTTATGTCTGTCTGCAATAAGAAATCATTAAACGCTAACAGTAGCCATTCAAAATGTCCCCTCTTTCCTTAATGGGTCCTTGGCAGGTTCCCTACAATTCCTTTTTAAACATCAATCTTTGTAGAAAAATATTCTTTCTGACATGATTTGTGGAGATTAAGATCTAAAGAAAAGCGCCATCTCCTGGTCAGAACCTGTAATTTGGTGAAAGGGTGGAGTCAGTAAAAAAAAAAAAAAGCACACCCAGGAGCGGGAGGGTGTCACTCCATTTGCTGGAAGTTGGAGGAGATTTTGCATGGAGTCTCAGGGAAGTTGGGTACCATTCTGCGTTTGACTGGGAAGGGCCATTTTGAATGGCTGCTACTGTAACACTGTCATGGTTTTGGTTCTGTTTAAGTTTTATATCTGAGTTTTCATTGGTCTTATTTCCATTTTTGTGTTCTACTTATTTTTGATTGTATTTAAGTTCTTAGATATTTCGTGTTTGCCCTGTTGTGTCAGTCTCCTTTTCCCTAGCTCCCTTCTTGCCTCTGTTCACACCTGCTCCCAATCTGCTAATTAGCCTGGTCTTTGTTTGTCTCTCCCATATATCCGCCTCCTGTTCAGTCAGTCTTTGCTGGTTTGTCGTAATTTATTTCCCCCCTTTGTGTAAGTATTCCTGGTTCTCATTTTTCTTCTGTTGAACTTTTTGGTTAATTAAATATTCAAGAAACCACTTTGGCTTTTTGTATCTCCATTTGGGTCCCCTTCAAATCACCCCCCAATGTGACAAATATCAGCTCAGACATACGTGTATGTTGGCATCAAATTCATGGAAGTCCCATCTGTGTCCAGGATGAGGTAGTCGAGCTGAACAGCCCCAGAGCTGCTGGTTTTGACACGATGACTAAAGCCCTGCAAATAAATAAAATGTAAATCAGACCCTTTGTAGGGACTGTTATCTTGTAGATATTAGAAAAAGGTGGAGAGCTGACTGCTTTCCTGGCCTTGCCGTACCTGAAAATCCAAATTACGTATTCGTTGTGCTAGGTTTCCCCCAGACATCCATGCTTGAGACTCACGAACACGATGCACTGCATGAGCCATGATCAGAATGGAGTTGTAGATAGTGCCAAACAGAGGAGACACCTGAGCCATAAAAGGAGATGTCAACATTTCGCCTGTCCGGGAGGTAAACTTACGAACTGAACCCCTTTCAAACCATAGCATTTGGTCAAACCTGTACCTGTTGGGGTGTCAGTGTTCTTGCCACCTCCCCCCTCTCCATAGCCTCTCTGTAGGCATCATAGAATGACACCTTGGGTGAGTCAATGGTGATAGTCAGCATAGCATCGTAGGCCCGCAGGAGTTTGCTGTTGTTTTTCACAGCAGGGTAGGTTGCATTAATATATGGCAGACTGTAGAGCAGGGTGTCATATGGTATAAACACCAAGGAGCCATCGATCATCTGCATGTCGTAGGCTGTTTCTAAGAGAAGTCTTTGGACCGAACCACCAATGAGTACCGAGTGCATGCAGAGAACCACAGCTAGGGGAGAAAAGGACAAGAAGAATTAGATTACAATATATTGGAAATCTCTCCTTTTTTTGTTACCAGTCTAACAAGCATCCTAAACCCTCGTCAACAACAAACAACACTCTTACCTCTTATTTCTTTCATCTTGCGGACCTTTGCTAAAGTTCTCCTTATGCCATGAGGGGTGTTTTCCATAAAAATAACAAATCTGACAGGCATCCCATGGCTCCTTAAAGAGTCAGCGACCTACACAGGACAGTACATATGCTTAATGACAAGACATGAACTCAAATATCACAAAAGCAAAAAATGTGTTTGTTTGTTTGTCTATGTAGCTTTCCTTTCCAACACATAAACAACCTTAAGTCCCCGTTTTTACTGCAAAAGGACAAAAGACAAACTTTCAAACCTTATTTGCCGTATCCACCCAAATGTCTTCAGAAGAAGAGATGATACCAATGTGAGCCCATCTGAAGTAGCTCATGACACTGTGCAGCACTGCTGTGGGTCTTGCCATAGATCGGGCAAATGTTGGATGGTTCCGAACATCGTCCAAATCATAACCTACACAAGCCCAAGAAAATATTGCCTTGCAGGAGAGAGTAGAGAAATAAACATGCTTACTTACACTCTCTTAAGAACTGTTCTGGGTAAAAGAACATAAATGCACACATAACAACTTGAGTATTTCCACTTACTTTGTTCCAGCCTTTGCTTAGCATTGACGCAGCATCACAGTACCCTGGATTGGCTGGTCCAATGTACCCAGAGGCTTTGGTGTGGAAACCCACAAAGGCCTCCAGTGCTCTGGATGTTTCACAGGGCTCCTAAAGAAAAAACACTTAATAAGCCATTTGGCATTTAACCCCAACCCCTGTCAACCACAAACTTGCCCTGCATAGACTAGAACTCAAATATGTTTTATAAGAAACTATTTCCATTCTACCTGAAGCACAGAAAAGACAAATGTAGCAGCATAGGACAAGCTGGGGTCTTTGTTGATGCGATTGACAGCCAGCTGCGCTGCAACATTTGGAAGTGCCTTGGCAAAGAGGGGGTCACACCCCCATGGTCCCACCACTCCAACCCGAAACCAGGCTGCATGTGCTTGTTGGGGCAATAAGCACAGGACAGTTAGGATGAAGAGGAAGGTTTTCAGGAGACCATGTAGTCCAAGAAGAGGGTAGACATTTAAAAGCTGTGAAAGAGAGCAGTGGCATGGAGGCCATGAAGATGAACGAATGGCTGTGGGATATCGCAGAATCGGGGGGACACTGGAAGAATATGGGTTCCTCTGCTGTTTCAATTTCAGACGTAAGGAGGTGAAGGCATGCTGCAGCTGAAGCATCTCAAGTCCTCCGAACTCTAGGGTTTAACAGAATCTTGATAAAGAGGGTGTCCTCTGAAACAAAGAATTGGAAAAACAGGGATTTGGTCCAATATTTACATTTACTTAAAAGCTCAAGTCAACGGTTTATTTCAGACATTCTTTTCCCTCCTGATGAGAGCTTGGCATCATTGTCCAGTTGAAACATTGAACCAATCCAGGTTTCAGCCTTTCAGTTTTGAAGTTTCACTTTGTTTACCATTGGTACAAAAAATTAGTCCACAGAATTTGATGATGCTACCACATGATTATAACTGGTGCAATATCCTTGAGTTTAAAAGCTCCCTATTCCAGAGCGGAAAAAATTCATACTGTTGTTTGACCATGAAAAGCTTCAACCAGAAACAGCTCAAAATTAGTACTGATCTCAAGAAAAATTATGATTATGTATAAACCTCTGACCTGTATATCTTAATTCATTGATTTGAGTTCAACAGAACTGGATTTAAGCAACTAGAGGTTATTTTATCTTTACATGTGTTTCATAGCTATGTAAACCACTGTTGTGGTGAAAACAAGCTGTACAAGTACTCTATCTCACAAAAAATATTTATATGTAAAAACAGCTTTCTGATAAGTGTAATTAAAACAGTGGTAGTTAATCCTAATCTATAAATTATAAACTTAACCAACTATCCCATTGTTTTTCTTTACTTCCTTCACTCAAAGCTATTCTGATTTGTCATCTGCAAATCACAAGAACATATTAAATACATACCATGCATTGAAGAGACAGACTTCTGTGTGGTTTCTCCAAGGCAAATTGGAATTCCAATAACCAGAGAAGTACTTTCATTGTTTAATTTTTTCAGACATAAAACGCTTTTAAAAAAAGGTCCAATAAAATCTGGTCTAGCATTACTAACCTAACAGGTTCTCTACATTTTAACCATCCAAGCTGTAAGTCTGTATGAGACGATCTGCAATGAGTGTATGACCTGTCTTGTCAGATTATGTCAAATCCAATCAGAATCTTCAGAGGTACGGATAAAGCTAGTTAGCACTGCAAATAAAAGTGGTTTACTTTACTGTCTTTATAATAACTTCATATGCCGTAGTCTTTATTAACGATCTCTTTAAAAATTTAAATATGGATGCCAGAAATTGCTGTATTTTATTAACGCAATAAATTAAAGTTAAGATATCTTTTTACTGACAGCAAAAGCATTCTGTGACCTCTGAGCTTTACATATTATTCCACGAAAAAAAACACTTTAACAAACCCAGAATGTCCCTAAATATATATATTAGTGAATATATTAGTGAGATTGCAGATCCTTCACTATACCTAAAAAAAAAACATTTATTTTTAATCCACATGTTTATTCATTCTGTTCACATTCTTTGTTTTACGATAGACCCATAAATTCCAGCAATAAAAATCTTTTTTAACGTCCTTTTCATTGTTTTAACTTCCAGCTTTAGCGATATAATCGTTAGATATATTGGCAGACTATATGGATCGACAAACAATATTTGATACTAATCTTTTTGGCTATTTAGTGAAAGTTGAATTTGAAACACAGAAATTGGATGCTGAATCACATTTTTAAATACATTTGTGTGCACAGTATCAAAGTTGCCACAGGCAGCTATGCAGGTTACCATCTAATGAGAAGTCTAGACAAAAACTTTCACACAACAAAAACCCTAAAATAGAACAGAAGATGCTGAAAAGCAGCACAGTTGAAAAATCTGTTGAAATTGGAGAAAAGATCAATCTTTAACAAAACGCAGATATGAAAACACAACAATACATAATATTGAATAATACAAACTCCCTTTGTTGGTCAACAGTCGGAAAATGTAGGTGTCTTAGTGGCAAAGCAAAAAGGTAACGGAAGTATACAGACACACAAAAGTTTGATATTATTTAATCTATTAATTGAACTTTATTGATCTCACATCGGAGAAATTTACCTCTGCATTTAACTAGTTTTGCACCAATACCAGTATCCGACGGGGCCCCAATCCAGCACTAAAATGGTGGTATCCGTATCGGCGAGTACCAACAAATAGGGCATCGATACCATTTTGAGAGCCAAAAGTTTATTCAACTATTGCCACCCATTCAAGGTAGGCAATAAAAAGTTCTACTGGATTCACTTTGTATTAGTCTTTTTCCTGCTTCACAAAGGTAGGCAGCAGCTCGACAAAGCCATGATGGCGATTATTTTACATCCCAGTGGTATGCAGTTCTTCATATATACACAAACACACATCAATTTCAAACAGATGGTATCGGTATCAGCTGATACTGCACAGCCAGGTATCTGCTATCCGGGCCAGAAAATGGCATCGGTGCAACACAAAATTTAACCCATCCCCTTGGGGAGCAGTGGGCTGCCATTGTGGAGCGCTCGGGGAGCAATCGGGGGTTAAGGGTCTTGCTCAGAGACCCAGAGTCGCAGTCTATAAACAAGAAAGAAAACAAAACTTAAAAAATCTTGAAGAAGCAAAACGCTGTGCAGTTATTAAAAAATGTAATCTCAGATTAATGGAAAATGTTCAATAGTGCAGATTAGGTTTGTAACTAAATGCCTCACTAAGCAGATAAAATCTGTGAAGGAATCAACACGGTTGAGCCCCAAGTCCTCACATACAGCCGGCGCCAAGTTAGGTCAACCAGTATCCACTGGAAGTAATGTAAGAGAGAACACATATCTCATAAGAAAATAGGGGTCTATACTGATCAAAGCTCAAACACCAGCTTCAAACCTAAGGTAGTTTTGCAGCCTCGGTTGCTAAAACTCATTTAGTCTAATATAACAGGGCATCTAAAAGATTCTGTAGATCAAATACAATCTAAAGAAGATTTTTTTCCCCCTTAAATTAAGGTGAATTAGAGCAAGAAAATGGGTCAAACTTTTGGTTCTAGATGACCTGAAAGTCTTCTTTTTAAACTCTAGAAAGCACAACTACTGAAACATACTCCAGCTGTTACCAAGCTGAGGTCAAACCGTGCTCAAAAGTTAAAATAAAACCCTGAAACACTAAAGCAAATAGGTGCAGAGATGTTTGTAGATATTTGGTGCTTTGGTCTCCATGTGAGCAGACCAACTCCCGGCTGTGAGGAATGTAGGACCATATGTGCTCCAACTCTCAGGGTTTTATTCTTTTATCTAAAAGCATACATTTTTTCATAAGGTTTGGAGGAAATTACTTAATAAGTTCAATTAAATGGCTGCACAAGTATCATGAATTAATTATCCACAGTTTTTAATATTTGTAAACTTATAAGTTTAAACAACATATTTCTTACAATTAATTTTGTAGCTATGAAGCATAAAGAAAAGGTTAAATTTCCTTTAATTCAGAATCAAAATGCCATTTTATTCCCCTTGCAAATCATATGGATAGTAAAATGTTTTTCTCATATTTAGATCTGATGACTTCTTATTTTTTAGTGATTATATTTTTATAGTATGAAAATCCATCAGTTTGTCAGTGTTAATCATTTATTCCTAGAAAATCAAGATAAGGTCATGAAAATAAAAGGTATTAGAAAATAATCAGAGCATCTCTATCAACATCACTCGCCTCCTTTGAAAGCAAGAGGGCAGTATGAGCCAGAAACAGCTACAAGCCACATTGCTGGATGTTTCTAGGAAAACGTGCAGTAGTACAACTATTAAAACTGGAACTACTGTATCTTGGATGAAGATTTCTTTGTAATTTTTTTTTTTTACATCTATTTTAAGTAAGTTCCACTGCTGGGCAAAGAAAATGCACAGTTTGCTGGGGACTTAAGGGGGGATTGCTGATACACACACATTTTCTCAAATAGCTCTTCATCCAATCCTTAGCTTTTGAAAATACATGTAAAATAAGACTTATGATTAGAAAAACTCATAACATAATAGTTTGTTTTTGTCACCTTTTTTTTTTATAGAACACGCTGTAGCCTGGGCCCAACCCTGACCCTTGCAGAGAAGCAATACAGCTTTCCTGCAGCTGTTGCATAACAAAGTTACATCACCTCCAGCTGAACCTAGACAAATCAGTCCAGATGTGAAGTGTTGACCTGCCAGAAGAACTCTCTGACTCTCTTTCTGTAATGCACACATTTACACACTAGCCGCTCCTTTGAAAGCTCTAATATATTAGCAGCTATTGTTGAGACAGTGAAAAATATTTATGAACTTTTCCACATTTGGGCAAGTTCCAGTCGCAAACTTTGATGCATTCAATAAGGATTTTATGGATTACCAACACAAAGTAGTGTGATATTATAAGAAAAGTTATTCATAGAGTAAAAAATGTATTTCAATAAATACATTAAAAAATAAGTAACCAGTGTGCCTTGCATACTCACTTACTCTGGAGGAGCTACAGAGATCCACTACCCAGGTAGGAAAATCTGTAAAAACTACAAATATAAGGTGTGCACCTCACTAATCTGGTCATTATTGTCATGGTTTCTGTTCTGTTTAAGTTTTATTTTTGAGTTTTCATTGGTTTCTTTTCCATTTTGTGTTGTTTTCTGTATTTCTTATTTGCCCTCTGTTGCCCCCATGTGTCAGTCTCCTTCTCCTAGCTCCTATCTAGATGCTTCCATCCACACCTGCTCCTCGCCTGCTGATTAGCCCAGTCTTTGTTCAGTCTCCCATATATACCCCTCTTGTGATGTTTCTCATTGCATGTTTTCCCTGATGTCTCCCTTTTTTTGGTTATGCTGTATTTTGTTTTTGGACTTTACCTTCTGTTGCCTTTGGATCAACATTAAATAAGCAAAAACTCATCTCTGTCTCCTTCCATCTCTACATTTGGGTCCTCTATAAACCTTCATTCAACCTGACAGCTATGAAGTGGTAAGTATGGCCAAGATATTAAATGCTGCAAGGCAAAGTAACTAATGTAAGTTTTTTCTCAAAACCCAGCTCCCCACTAATATATGGCTCTAGCATAAGCTTTTCTCATGTCATGGTTTAGGAGTATGCATCAAGCTAAAAACAGAAGAATTCTGGAAGAAAGCCTATTGCGAGGTGCAAAGGAGTTGGGGCTAAGGCGGAGCTTTGCCGTCCAGCAGGAAAAAGACCCCACCAGGGCTGCAGGGGAATCCTTTAAATCAAACCATATGAATTTTTTTGAATGCTCTAAACCTAAATCCAATGCGAATCTAAGGCAGGATTCAAAAATGAATCTTCCCAGACACCCAGTATCCGGTCTGAGTGAACTCAAGCTAATTCCTTCCATTTCAAGGTAAAGGGATACCTGATCTATCGCAAATATTTAAAATGAAATAAGTTGAAACGTGTCATGAAGCAAAATGTGGGAGAGATCAAAAGTATGTAAATGCATCCTAGTTGGATTATTCAAATGGTTAAATCATCCTATTAAGGCTCTACTTCAAGGGTGAAAGCTTTACAAGGACCTATTCCAGGATATTTTAGGCATGTTTATGTAGTTTTGTGCTAATATTGGGGTTCAGTCAAGTATGTTCTGCACACCTAAACTAGAAATAATGATCTCTATATAACCTCGTACCTAACTGGTCCATGCAAATTTAAAACGTTACTGTAAAGCTCCCGTGAAGCTGAGTTCAAGCACAGGTTCATGAGCCAGAGTGCTGTCTTATATCTAAGTGATGACAGCCTCTGCTGTTAGCAGGTCTTTGAATTGATCAGGAGCTCTCTGTTCCACAAATCCTTATGAAACAGCCACTTAGTGTTCGCTGATGGAGGACCTGTCATCCTGAAGACACAACGGCGCTGGAGGGACCCTGTGAGACCTCCAAACAGGACGAGGCAAGTTCTCAAATTCCACTAGTGACGCTATCTGCGTCCATGCTTCTTGTTCAGATTGAAGATTGCCACTGGAGGCCTCATGGGAAAGTTGAGATTAACTTAAAAACAAGCCCTGGTTTATTTATTGTTCTTGAAATGACAGTTCTGAGAAAGAAAAAAAAAAGATTACTGTAGCCAACTATTGGCCACAATGATTCTAAAACTATTTTCTGAAATAGATAGTCATACATTTTTTTTGACCACCCCCATAGTGAAGGAATTTATTGATGAGACACACACAATTCCTGCAACTGCAAAGCATTTTCAAAATCATGACACTTCCAGCTCCATGCTTCAGAGATGGTTTAAGGTTGTTTTCCTTGGAGGCCTTTTGTAGTTTGTTCCAAACCAGTCCTTTGCTGTTGTATTGCAATAAATGTACATTCTCACCAAATCCAAATAAGGTGGCAGGATTTCAATGTTATTTCTATGTAAATGTGCGTTCTGGACCAACTGCATGGTCTGCAATCTACAGTAAGGAACGCATTTTGTAGGATGTAAATGGTGTATTTGGGGTGATCTGAGTGAAGTGCCAGGGCGCAGGAGGTGGGATGGTCGAACGTCAGCTTTAGGTGGAGCAGTGTTGTTTTCATCCCGTCCGTGGAACATTGGACCACCTTTACAACCTAAGCAGGGTGCTTTAGGGTTAATGAGTTTGTCCAACCAGCCAACATGTGTTTTTTTACCAAGAGGAGGTATTTAACCATGTCCCTCATGGTTGTCTGAGGAAGGCGCACCAGGAGTGTGGGGAGGGGGGGACTTTGCTAAGGGCCTTCTGATATCTGTACAAGTGGAGGGAACTCTCCTCCAACCTGGGGTTGGAGGAGAGTTCCTTGCTTAAGTGGAAGAGTTCAAGTATCTTGGGGTCCCGTTCATGAGTGAGAGAAAAATAGAGTAGGAAGCGATAGACAGATCGCTATATAATGCGGACACTGCACCAGTCTGTTGTGGTGAAAAAACAGCAGAGCAACAAAACAAACGAAATCTGGATTGTTACCCGAAAGAACAAGATTCTGGATACAAGCAGCTGAAATGAGCTTTCTCTGCAGGGAGAACTCTTTTAGAGCTGTTGATAGAGATCGATAAGGAGCTCAGTTATCCTCAAGAGGCTCCTAGTACAGCTGCTCTTTCGCCACATAGCGAGGAAATGCTGAGGTGACTCGGACATCTTTTTCAGATGCCCGCTTGGGGCCTCCAATGGAAGTGTTCCATGGGGGAAGCCCAGGAGACAATCCAGGACAGACGGCAGGGACTATGTCTTGCGGCTGTCCTGGAAGTACCTCTAGCTCTCCCTTTAGAGCGGGCAAAGCAGGTATGGGAGTCTTGTCGAGACTGCATTCACCTTCAGTGTGAATGCACCTTTAAACCCATTTGCCCAAATATTATTTTTGTAGCAGTCTTAGCCCTTTAATAGTGCAGACATCCACTTTCACATTAACTAAATCTAGACCGTTACCTTGATTTACCGAGGACATCAACAGATTCAGAAAATACCATTACCATCTCCCTTTGAAATGGTTTGAACATTAGTGAATTACGCTTTAAATATTTATGTAGACAGCTTGAATTATAATTTGCTCTACAACAGGGACATCAAGCACATTGTTTTTTTAATCATGTCTTTTAAAGCTTGAAATTGTTAGGAATCAAGTTTGTGTGGTTTGTTTGTATGTTTTTCTCTCCCTCCACCACCAGGTGGTGCCCTGTTCTCGTTGGCCTTCCTGCACACCTGCGGCTCGTTGGTTCATCACTGAAGATTATTTGAGCAGCGGACTGCCACTACCTCGACGCCAGAGTGTTTGCCAGTTTTGGGTACTCTAGCCAAGTTGAGTTTAGCTTAGTCTAATTTGAGCCTTTGTTTCTCTGAGTCTAACTTCGTTTTTCTCTTTGCCTATTCAACAGGAAGCCTTACTGTGTAACTGGATGCCTGGCCTTCTCCCCCTGGAAGGATTAACTGAGTTCACACTGAGAAGGGGAAACTTCCACACGTGCCTTTCAAGTCCCCATCGGAAATCCAAGTGACAGTCCGCTCCATTGCTCCTCAGGGTGCAACGTATGTCTACCTGTCCGCTCTCCAACGAGTTCCCTCTGCTCTGGATAAAACCACACTAACTCGATCAAGGAAAGACAAGAGCCCCCTCAAAAGTGAGTCCCGCTTCCACTGTGTTAAAGACTCAATCAGTTTTTCCTTCGGCCCATGAACTGATCACTGTGATCTCCTCTCCAGACTTTACAGTTCTGGTTACCAGTTCTCTGAGTTCCTGATTCAACTCCTGTACAGTCTACTCAATAAACCTGTTAAAGTTTTCCCCTGGTTCTCTGAGGGATTCTCTGCATGTGGGTCAGATCTCTTAAATCGATCATGACAGAAATAAATAATTCACCAATTTGTATTAAACCATTTGTGCATTGGTACCATTTATCTCAGGTTTAGCTTTTTTTTAAAACAAAAAAAAAACATTCATCCCATTCACTCTGACTAATTATCTGAAAGGTTTAACACATTTTTTTTTTTAAATCAGAGCCCTGAGCTTTAAGTTATCTTTTTTGTAGTATCAGCTCCAGAGTTGACCTCCCACACAGAAAATCTCCTTTCTTCAAGGATCCCTTGGCTACATCAGCAAACCCCTGAGCCGGCTGCTTTCCATCTCAGCTAGTTTATTTTGGAGCAGCAGAAAGCCAGATATGGGGCAGGGGGATGACCTTACTTGAAAGGATTACATTTAATAGCAGTTCAGTCTCAAATATAGCTAAGGAACACACCCACAGACCCTTCCCTAAGGCCTCAGAAGAAATTGCCTGTGAGCTAACAGACACACATGGCTTTTATCTCTCACTGCCAATTTTGTAACTGTTGACTTTTCTTGGGTTGTTAAACTGTTCGTCAGTCGGACAGCGTCTTTGAGGCGGCAGGATAAGTGGCCTTCAAGCTCACAGTTAGCAGATAAGAGCAGAGACAAAGTTTCTAGGGTTTATTTGTCACTGTAACTAGGGATTATCTGAAACATCTAAAAAAAATCCCACAACTACCTTATGGAAAAATACAGAGTGCATTTGTTTATCTTCAAGGGTGCTTTTAGATTGTTTTTTTAGTGGTGATCTAATTGTACCATTTTACAGAGAAGGACATCTCCTTGAAGACAGCAGAGAATAATAATAAAACCATATAATCAGCTTAATAACTCCAAGCAAATTTATGGTTTAATTCCCTAAGTAACTGTTGGTATACTTTATAAAGAGCTGCAAGGTCCTTTTGTTCAATAGAAGGCATTACAACTTTAATAAAATAATTTTTTTATTGAATTGTGGATGTGACCTGTTTAGAGGTTGCCAGACAATACCATGAAGTGATCCATCTTCTTACAAATCAGGGTTGGAAGTTAAAGATTAATAATTTACATGCAAATTATTTTAATGGGCTCACAGCAAATATGGTTAAATTAACTTTATCACATTTTAAAAGAAAATATTTATAAGGAGAAAAGCAAATGAAATACTTTATCCCCCCTTTAAATCGAAATGGGATTTTAAGAAGAAGGCTGTTTCTGACTCTCTATACATGCTATGCTTATCCCAGCAAACCGCACCTTTGTCAGCACACCTGCCCTTCAGATTAGACCAAATAGAAAAACAAGGAAAATATATATGATGAAAAAGCAAATTAAAAGTCAGATTTATTTATATAGCTTGTTTCCTATGACAAACATAGACCAAACATCCTACATGCATGTAATTAATGGGCAAATATTACAATTATCAATGTTTTATTAAATTTTTTTTTTCTTTTACTTACTTCCATTTTATTCCATTGACTTTTTCGAAAAGTGTTATTTGACATTATTTACTACATAAATGTTTTGTGCTAAAATGTGATTAATATATAAGGGGCTTAATGTATATGAAGGTGTTAATTAATTAATTATTTAATTAATTATAAATAAATCTGCAAAAAAAGTCTGAAATTTAATAACAAATGTAAAACCTATAGTATATGAATTGAATCTGACCTGGATGACGGAGAATCTTCACCAGCATACAACATAAAGGTTTTATTATTGTTGATATACCGTTATGAAACATAAGTTATAGCTGGAAGGAGTTCACAATGAAGAGGCTGGCAAGATGCCCCATTTTCTATTACCTATCTGAAACAGTTCACAACTTCACTAAAATTTGGGATTGTAGGATAATGCTGATCAATGAGCTGTGAAGTAAAAACATAGCACTAAACCACCCCTTACCCTAACCTTAACCACTAAACCTAAAGAAACACTAGTATACATGTTATCATACACTTCTTAAGCTACCAAAGTAACTTTGTAGGGTAAACTTCAATTTTTCTTTTTTTTTTTTTTTTTTTTTTTTTTTTGCAGGTCACGTGATACACTGTCCGGAACCTGACATTTACCCTGTGCATCAAATACTGACATGAGGGGTACCCCTTGTGCACCAGTATGTGAC